>NW_026057580.1:118213043-118431635 GCF_023721935.1 Panthera uncia | reverse complement strand
TCTCTCTCTCTCTCTCTCTCTCCTCTCTTTCTCTCTCTCTCTCTCTCTCTGATCTCTCTCTCTCTCCTCTCTTTGTCTCCTCTCTCTCTTTTTCTCCTCTCTCTCCTTCTCCCCTCTCTCCTCTCTCTTTTTCTCCTCTCTCTCTCTCCCCTGTCTCTCTCCTTTCTCTCTCTCTCTCTGACTCTCTCTCCTCTCTCCCTGTCTCTCTTCTCTCTCTCTTCTCTCTCTCTGTCTCTCTCCTCTCTCTCTCTCCTCTCTCTCTTCTGTCTCCTCTCTCTCTTTTTCTCCTCTCTGTCCCCTCTCTCTCTCTTCTCTCTCTCTCTCTCTCTCTCTGTCTCTCTCTCCTCTCTCCCTCTCTCCCTGTCTCTCTTCTCTCTCTCTCTCTCTCTCCTCTCTCTCTCTCTCTCCCCCCTCTCCTCTCTCTCTCTCTCTCTCTCTCTCTCTTCTCTCTTTGACATTCAAGTGGCAAGCATCGTCACTCCAGAAATCAGGACGACCTCAGCGTGAACATGAAGGCCGTCAGCGTGTGCGGAGCCCAAGATGAGTCAGACTCTGGAATCATCTGACAGAGATTTTAAAGCAGCTGTCATAAAACAATGCTTCAGCAAACTATGACAAATTCTCTTAAAACATGAAATCTAGAAAATTTCAGCAATGGAAGTTTTTAGGCCTTCGGTCTCGGTGTCTGTTACGAAACCGCTTCTATAAACCTCATAGGTATCACGGTCTGTAATTTTCTGAATTCTTTAGCAGCGGAACCTCCTCTCTGTTTTTAATATAAACTCTTACACAGAATTTTAAGACATAATAAAGATAAGATAATCCGGGTGCTCTCTGTGGTTGAAGAAGATGAACAGACCTCCTTCCATCTGTCTCTCTTAAGCTCTACCTGGGGCACCTGCATAGTCCCTTCTCTGGTACACAAAATTCTGATACAATGAGAAATCACCTCACCTCGGCGTTACTCACATCGGGTTGAATTAGTAAAAAATTCCAGTAAGATATTTCAGAGTGAAGGTAATCAGAAGCAGCAGGGGTGGGTCTCTGATTTCACATTGAGTTAGTGACTGGCTTATTGTGACGTGAACTCACGCGATAGACATTCTGCATGATTAAATAATTGTAGCTAGACATAAGGAGAAGGTAAGACAAGGTCATCTCAGCAAAGACATAGAAGTTACGAAACAGATCCAAATGGAAATTATAAAACCGGCAGAACATAGTGATAGAAATTAAAAACAAAGCCAATGTATGGGCAATACTTGAGTGGAGATGACAGAGGGTAGATTCAGGGGTCTCGGGACACAGAAACAGGATTCCCCAAGTCTGAACAGAGGAAAAAAGACTGAACAAAAAAGAGAATAACTGAGTAGTGGAGGGACCTTTGGGACACTAACAGAAGACCCAGTGTCTGCATAATGAGAGTCCCAGAGGAGGAAGAGAGCAGGGCCAAAAGAGTACTCAAGGAAATAATGTCATCCCAAACTTGGCAAAAAATGCAAAGTACACATTCAAGAGACTGAGCAAATTCCAAACAGAATGAATCCAAAGAAATCCACACCAAAACACATAATTAAAATTCTGAAAACTAAAGACAAAATATCTTGAAAGCAGCCAGAAGGAAACAATACATTGCTTATAGGAGAACACCAACTCACATGACTGGATTTCTCCTCTGAAACAATGGAGAGCAAAAGGGAGTAGCACAGTATCTTGTCTTGTCTTGTCTTTGCTTTGCTTTCTTTCCTTCTTATTTTTAGCACACTTTTTAAAATTTATTTATTTTTTATTAGAGATAGTGAGAGAGAGCACAAGCAAGGTAGAGAGAGACCGAGAGAGAGAGAGAGAGAGAGACCGAGAGAGAGAGAGAAAAAATCTTAAGCAGGCTCCATGCTCAGTGCAGAGCCCAACATGGGGCTCGATCCCATGACCCTGGGATCATGACCTGAGCTGAAATCGAGAGTTTGATGCTCAACCAACTGAGCCACGCAGGGGCCCCATTAGCACAACATTTTTAAGTGATGAAGAAGAACTGTTAACTGCAAATTCAGTGTCTGAAAAAATAACTTTGAGAAATTACAAGGGAATAAATAATGTTAGGATGAAGGAAAAGTAAAAAGAATTTATCACGAGCAAGTCTATGCTTAAATTCTGGCTACAGGAAAAAATTCAAGTGTAAAGAAAATAATAAAACAAGATGGGAGAAAGAGCCGCAAAAAGAGCATGAATATAGGCATCTACATTAAACACATTTTCTCATAATTTCTGTAAGTTATATTTGATAATTATAACACAAATTATAACTCCACTTGATAAACAAAACAATAATATTTAAAGGCAGGGGAGGGAAAGTCACATAAATACAAGTGAGGAAGGTGATAAAGTGTTAATACCAGTAGAGTGTGATAAGTTATCTGTGTGTATTGTGACAACCAGAGCAGCCACTATGAACACTGTTCAAAGAGATTCACTCAAGAATGCTATAAATAAGTTAAGATGGAATGCTAAATAATGTTCAACTAACACAAAGAAGGAAGAAAAACATTAACAGAAATAAGAAACAAGAAAACCAACAGAAGCCAAATCATAAAATGACAGAGATAAACTCTAACATGGAATTAATCACATTAAATATAAATGGCCTAAATACACTGATCAAGACAAAGACTGGCAGAGTGGGCAAAGAAATCACCCAACTATATGCACTTTATAGAAATTCACTTTAATATCAACATAGCTAGCTTGAGAGTAGAAAGATGGAAAAAGATATCTATGCAACCATAAATTAAAAAAAAAAAAAAACAGGGATGGCTGTGTTAATTATCTGAAAAGGTAGGCTTTAGAGCAAAGAAAGTTACTAGAAATAAAGAGGGGCCTTACATAAATGATCAGGAAATCAACCCACCAGTAAGTCACAATGTTCTGAAATATGTATGCACCAAACAACAGAGCCTCAAAATACATGAATCGATAATCATAAGACAAATTAAGTACAGCATAATCACCAATTGTACAGAAGGGTGACTATAGTTAGTAGTTATACACTGAAATTTGCTAAAAGAATAGATTTTAAGCATTTTCATCACAAAAATAAAAAGGTAACAATGTGAGGTGATGGATGAGTTAATTAACCTGATTGTGTAAGTCATTTCACAAAGTAGATATATCAAATCATTACACTGTACACTTTAAATATATACAATTTTATTTGTCAGTTATACTTTAATAAAGCTGAAGAAAAGATTTAAAACAACAACTGACAGAGCTGAAAGGAGAAATGGGCAGGTCCACAGCCACAGTTGGGGATTCCAACATTCCCTCTTAGCAACTAACAGAACTATTAGAAAAACAGCTAGGATATATAGATCTAACAACATACCAAATCAACAGTATCTAAATGACATGTGTAGAAGATCCCACCTAACAACAATATACCTTTTTACAAATACCATGAAATATTCATCAAGATAGACTACATCCTGGGCCATAAAACAAGCCTCAAGAAATGGAAAATAATTGAAGTCAAACAGAGTATGTTCTCTGATACAATGGAAGCAAACTAGAAACAATAGCTGAAAGGTGACAGGAAAATCTCTAAATACAAGAAAATTAAACAACAGCCTTCCAAATAGCTCATTGTTCTACAAGGAAGTTTCAAAAGAAAACTTAAAAATAAAATGATTTGAATGGCAATGAAAATACAACACATAAACGTATGTGGGATACGGCTAAAGTGACCCTCAGAGGAAAGTGTGTAACGCAAATTGTTTATATTAGAAAATAGCAAAGGTCTCAAATCAAAAATCTAAGTTCCTACCCAAATGAAGTAGAAAAAAAAGCAAAATAAATCAAAAGTAAGTAGGTGAAAAGAAACAATAAAGAAGAAAAAGGAATGGAGTAGAAAATAGAAATCCAATTAAAAAAATCAATAAAACCAGGGCGCCTGGGTGGCTCAGTCAGTTGAGTGCCTGACTTCGGCTCAGGTCATGATCTTGTGGTTTTAGAGTTTGAGCCCCGCATTGGGCTGTGCTGACGGCTCAGAGCCTGGAGCCTGTTTCTGTTTCTGTGTCTCCCTCTTTCTCTCTCCTCCCCCAATCATGCTCTGTCTCTCTCTTCTCAAAAATAAATAAACGGTAAAAAAATTTTAAAAATCAATAAAACCAAAAGCTAGTTCTTTGAAAGAGCAATGAAATTTATAGTGTAGCATGATTGACTTATAGAGAGAGGACACAAATTAGCAGCATGAAGAATAAAATAAAGTCCATCATTACAGATCCTACAGCTATTAAAAGGAAAATAGGGGAATATAACAACCAATTTAGGCTCGCAAATTTCGGCTCATAAATCAAAACAACCTAGAAGGCATGACCCAATTCCTTGAAAACCACAAAATACAAAATCTCAACGAAGATGAAATACATAATTTGAATAGTACTATAAACATTAAAGCCTTTGAATTTTTAACTAAAATGCTCTCCAAAAAGAAATCTCCAGGCTCAAATGATTTCACTGGAATTCTACCAAACATTAGAGGAGAATTAACACCAATTTTACAAAACCTCTTTCAGAAAATAAAAGAGGGAGGGATACTTTCCAATGTATTTAAAAGACCAGAATTATCCTGATACCAAAGCCTGAAGAAGACCGAAAAAAAACAGAAAAGTATAGTTTAAGCCTTTGCAAGAGGAATACTGAAGTTTAGAAGCAGAATGTTTTTACACCTCTTATATTTTCCAATTTATATGCAGTTGTTTCTGCATATTTTAGTTTTTTTATATTATTTTATTGTCTCTAACCCCCAAAAAACACTCAAAACATTATTATTTTATTACTATTATTTTTAGCATATGTTTGCTTATATGTACCCACATAATTATCATTTTTTCCCTCTTTATTCCTTTTTTTTTTTTCCATTTCTTACTTTCATTCAGTGACTTATAATCTCCTTCCTGAAGTATGTCCTTTAGCACTATTTTTTTTAATTTTATTTATTTATTTATTTATTTTTTAACATTTATTTATTTTTGAGACAGAGAGAGACAAAGCATGAACGGGGGAGGGTCAGAGAGAAGGAGACACAGAATCTGAAACAGGCTCCAGGCTCTTTGCTGTCGGCACAGAGCCCGACGCGGGGCTCGAACTCACGGACTGTGAGATCATGACCTGAGCTGAAGTCGGCCGCTTAACCGACTGAGCCACCCAGGTGCCCCGTTTAGCACTATTTTTAACAATGTTCTTCTTGGAGGTGACTCCTTTTGTCGATCTTAAATGTCTTTCTATTGCCCTTGTTCTTGAATTTAATTTTGCTAGGCACACCACTCTCAGTCGACAATTCTTTTCTTTCAGCACTTTGAAAATTTGATTCTTCTGTCTTGTGATTCTCATTGTTTCTTTTTGAAAATCTTCTGATAATGTAGTTGTTATTTCATTTAAGATGCCCTCTTGTCTCTCTAGCTGTGTTTAAGATCTTCTCTTTTTGTTGGGTGTTCTGAAGCTTTATTGGAATATAGCTAGGTGTGTGTTTTTTTTTTTTTAATTGTCACACTTGGTAAATATTCAGTATTAACTCTTCCAAAATACTGGTTTTATTTTATTTTTTTAATTTAATTTTTTATTTTTTAAAATTTGCATCCAAATTAGTTAGCATATAGTGCAACAATGATTTCAGGAGTAGAGTCCTTAGTGCCCCTTACCCATTCAGCTCATCCCTCCTCCCACAACCCCTCCAGTAACCCTCAGTTTGTTCTCTATATTTAAGAGTCTCTTCTGTTTTGTCCCCCTCCCAGTTTTTATATTATTTTTGTTTCCCTTCCCTTATGTTCATCTGTTTTTATTCCTTTTTTTAAAATTCATTATCTTGGATTCAATGTAGAGGTATATTAGAATTCTTCAGTCTATTTATCATATCTTTTAACCTCTCTCTTTCACACTTACTGTCTCACTTGAGCTCTGGCTACTTGTGCTATTTCTTCAGAGCAATCTTCATTTTACTAATCTCTCATCATTCATTTTAACTAATCACTGAGTTTTTAATTATAGCAATTATATTTTTCATGTCTAAAAGTTTTATATTTTTAATTATGTCTGGTTATTTCTTATAGTCTTTTCTCCTTGGCTTCAATGTTGTTCTGGTTCTTGTGACCCTCTTTCATGGTGGTATTTTTTTTTCAGTAGTATTGGTAATTTTTAATTGTGAGCTCATATGTGGTTCAACTTAATAATACAGAGACACAGTAAATGGGCTGATGAAATGCTCTCCTTTAAACAAGAAATGTATTTACTCTCCTTAGGAGCCAGGGAGCACTGTTGGTTTAGGAACACTCTTGGAGGTTTAAATTTTAATGTAGAATTTGTCCTTTAGAGCCAACCAGTGAGATCATCATTTGGACCAGGGGCAGCCCCAGTTTCATATATGTGGCTGCTGGTCACTGATACTTCAGGACCAACTTTATATACTTACCTTTTTCTTCATACTGGTGTTTCATGTCCAACAACTAAGTGCTGCGACTAAGAGCACACTTAAAAAAAGATGGCGGCCGTCCTTCCTTGGAAAAGCCAAGAGACTAGAAGCCTAGCTGAGTGAGCTCCGTTCTAGGTCCTGCAGTTCTGGGGTCACATGGTGACGGCCTCAGGGTCTTGAGACGAGAACTGGGTGTCTGTTTTAAGTGGAGTCGATCATAAGTTTGCATGTGATAGACGCTCTCTTGTCTCCTTTGTTAGTGAGAAATAGTTAATAAGTGGCCTTCGTTGCACATTTGCTGGAAGCAGAAAATCCTTTCTAGAATCCCTGACAAGCTCTGAAGGGCATTGCAGAGAGTACATGAAGCGTGCTATCTTCATGCTAATGATGTTCTCACGCCTCGGTTCTAAGTAATGACACATGTCGGCTGTGTCCCCTTTCAGTTTGAGAAAGCTTACCGTAACCTAAGAAGACTGTTAAGAGATGTAGAAAGCCAGATGGTTTTCATTTATGTAACTTTACATGAAAACACACTAAGAATAGATAATTTTTTGTCATTTGGACATTTGCTTGTACCGCTTCCCAATTTTTCCTAATAATACTTTTATGATTCATGAGTCAGTGTTGATGGAGGGTTTCGTATACGGGTCTTGCCAAAGCAGAAGAACCTTGCATATCTGACAGCAAGGAATCCAGCTCACCAGTTTCCCTTCCACATAAGCATGAAACTTGGCACTTCCTCTCCCCCTTCTCTTTCGGCAGGGACCAAAGTAGGTGCTGGGTACCAGTTTGGGCTTTGTTTCCACTGACCCGGGAACTCTGGAACACGCTTCTGGTGCTCGCATATGGGGTGCAGTGACAGTCCTAGTTGAGGGTCATCTGCAATTCAGACACAACTGAGCATGTCTGGGAAAGCAGGAGGGCGAGCCTGCTGAAATCCCTCTTGGAAGAGAGTCTGAGTACCTCTTGGGAGAGAACTGACACAAGGGAAGGGAAACCAGGTGTGATAACTGAGTCCCAGCCAGCAGGTCTGGGTAGCTGGGGCAGGTGATCCCCGGGTGTGAAAGCTCTGTCATGGCGCCTTTCCCTTGGCCCAGGCCACTTACACTCATGCCTGCCTTCGTGGGAGCAGAGGTGCTACCTGAGCGAAGACAGAGACAGCTGGGTCAGAGACTGTCTGCTTGCGTGCACTGAACGTCCCCCTCAAGGCTAGCCCCTTGGCCTTCCACCTGGAAATTCAGACACTGCGACGGTTATCACCGCCCCCCCCTCTGCTATGCACAGAAGACCCCAGGTGCCTTCCTGTAGTGTAAAGAAAGCTGTTTCTGACCCTAGTCACGGCTAGCATGTGGTGGGAGGAGGGTGATCTGGTGGCTTAGGCAGGGTCAGCAAACCCTCCGTAAAGGCCAGGAATGTATATTTCAGGCTCTGCAAGCCGTATGGTTTTGGTCGCAATTACTCAACTCTGCTGCTGTAGCCAGAAGGCAGCCACAGACGCCTGTAAGGAAATGGGCGTGGCTGTACCGCAATAAAATTTATTTACGAGAACGCTTGGCGGGAATGGGCTGCGAGGGCCCATAGGTGAATTGTGTCAACCCCCACCTAGCCTAGAGGACAGGTTCTGGTGCCACCCATCCCGGCACTGTCACCGGTGGGTGGCTGTGGGCGGCTCGCCGTCTGTAAGGTGTGTTCCCTCGCCGACCACGTCTCCTTGTCCTCAGGAGGTTTGAACCGGGGACAGGACAGGGCAGTGGCGAACGGCCAAGGCCCTGTGTCTCCCTAGGTGTGAGATCGTAAGCAGGGATGTTACATCTCAGTATCCCAGCTTCCTTGACCGTGTACTTGAGATACCGAAGACAACAGCAGTAACTATCTCAGAATTTGTTGTGGGAGAAGCGAACTGAAGTATTCAATGTCGTGCCTGGTATAGAGATACTGTAGCTGCCGTCGTAAAGGATGGTGAGTGGGAGAGAGGGGGCATGACGGGGAGGGTCTCTTCTGGCCTGGAGAGGACATCAGGGAGCATTAGTTCCGGGAAACAATCAGAACCGGGCAGGGGCGGGGGATGGTCTATGACCCAGCGGGGGGGCTTTGAGAGCCAGGCCAGCCCAGGTGAAAGCCCGTGTGTCCTGCTTGGCTTGACAAGTCTCTCCGGTGCCGTGTGGCCGTGACACCGAGGTCAAGAGAGGCGATCCCTCCCGCCAACAGCCGTGGACCTGCCTTGGCGGCAGGATGAGCTGGCCTCCAGGCGCAGCTGGCGGGTGCTTGCTGAGCCAAGGCGTCAGGCGGAGACCACGGGTGGGAAGCCGGAGGGACGTCGGGCCAGCGGGAGCTGAGAGGGGGCGGAGTCGGTGCCTTGAGCGGCACTGGAGGTGGAAGAAGGCCCCACCGCTTTCATCCCGAATGGCAGCGGAGCATCAGGCAACAGAGAGGAAAAGGCTGCTGCTTGAGAAGCGGAGGGCACAGCTGGGGACCCCCCCGCCAGCCTGCCTCTGCGAGAGCCACTGACGGCGGCAGGAGGAAGCAGGGAGGCCAGACACCAGAGTGTCTAAGTGACTCCCCCGGAGAGACTATTCAAACTGTTGGCTTAGGGGCGCCTGGGCGGCTCAGTCGGTGGAGCGTCTGACTTCAGCTCAGGTCATATCTCGAGGTCTGTGAGTTCGAGCCCCGCGTCGGGCTCTGTGCTGACAGCTCGGGGACCAGAGCCTGCTTTGAGTTCTGTGTCTCCCTCTCTCTCTGCTCTTCCCCCGCTCATGGTCTGTCTCTCTCTCCTTCAAAAATAAATAAAAAAATATTAAAGAAATTAAAAAAAAAAACTCTTGGGTTACATTTCAAGCTGGACAGAAGGACAAAACTGCCAAAGTTTCCTTTTCTAACCCCAAGTGAAGGCTCGTAATGAAGACAGACTCAGTCTCGAGCCTAGTGAAGGGACTCCGTAGTCTCAGCTCATTCAGACTGAGTAAATTTTGCATTTTTTTCTTCAACGCTTTCCCTAACACATCTGCAAGTTCAGGGTACAAATGGAAGGCTCTGGGACTCACCCGAGAGTGACTCACACAGCGTGGGGGGGGGGGGGGGTTGGAGAAGGGGTTTCCATGGCAACAACGCTGCCTCAGGCTCTGGACCGGCAGGGTTTCTGAGCTCCCACGTGTCGGGGGTGGGAGGAACCTGTGGTGTAGACACAACCTTGCCCCAAAACAGAAGTTATGGTGGCATTGTGTGCTGTAGGATGGTTGGTCCAAACTGCTTCCAAACAAGAGAGGCACCTTTGCAAGATTCCTTAACTCCAGTAAAATTTGTGTTTTTATTGTTAACATAACCCTGTCTCCATTCACAGGTTAGCAAGGCATCGCGTGTTTTATTCTGATGCTATAATTTTACAATTCCATACATGGTATGTGACACCAGGAGGGTAACATAAAGGCTCCCTCTTCCCTTGCCCTCTTCGGTGTGTCCTGAGGGGATGATAGAATTTTCCCTCAGTGGAAACCATGACTCCAGCGTGTATATCCATTGTTGGACAGAGGGACTAAGGGGGATCTATAGGAAGCGTCACAGCATTTGTGCCACCCCCTGGGGCACAACCCTAGACATAAAGTGACTCTTCTCCTCAGAGGGGGTTTAAAGTGCCATTTCCGTAATCACAAATGTAGGAGAAATCTGCCAAAAGAACTCACAAAGACCCAGTGACCAAGCCAAAGATACAGAAAACTGAAACAAGACGGAGCCACCTTCTCGAAGAGTAAACTGTAGGGAAGGAAAGACTGCCACTCAAGTCATCGGATTAATCAGCTAGTATATACACCATGCTTGGAATAAATACATGAACGGCAGCCAAGAACTTTCTGTAATTTCCACTAAGAGAACCCAGGCGAAACTGGTCGAAACCATGAGAACCAGGTAGGTGCCGTTACGGTTACAGAGGAACCCAAGTTCACCAGACACGTTTATGCATCACTGAAACGTGCATAGTGTAGATGGATATTAAGTACGTTCAGGGTGCTGGATGTAGTTTGGCTTACATTAGCTAGAGTCAGTCAAATCCTGAGTTACAGAAACTTTCTACAGATTGGTCTTGAGAAATTGAGACTGAATGGCACAAACATTTTTTCTTTTGATAAGCTGTTATTGTTTTCCTTCTTTATTTAAATTCCAGCTGGTTAACATACAGTGTAGTCTTGGTTCCGGGAGGGGAATTTAGTGGTTCATCACTCACATCTAACACCCAGTGCCCATCCCAGCGAGTGCCCTCCTTAGTGCCCATCCCCCATCCAGCCCATGCCCCACCCACCTCCCTCCATCACCCCGTTTGTTGTCAGTATTTAAGAGTCTCTTACAGTTTACCTCCCTCTTTGTTTTTTATCTTATGTTTCCTTCCCTTCCCCTGTGTCCAAATGCATTTTTAATGGGAAAATGTTTCAATACAAGAATTTGCAGGTAAGTGGTACTCCCTCTGCTGTTTAACGGGGTCCATCTATGTCAGGGAAAGCATCCAAAGGTCACCAGCGTGAGGAACGGAAGAGTAGGCCACACCTTTATGCCTAGTAGGCTGTGTCGTGATGGTGTGACAGTGTATCTTCAGAAGCCATCTCCCACGGCGTGCCTTCTACTCCAAGAGAGAAGAGCCATGTTTTCCTTCGTTACGGAACTGCCAGACAGGACATCGCAGGTACTCGGTAGATGTTTGCTGATCAAATAACCGTAAGGGGAGCTACCTCATAAAAACGTGTCACAAGTTAGGCTTTGGAATTCGGAATCTGTACAAGTTCACTTTTAATGGACATTTCGGGGCCTCTCCTGAAAGAAACTGGGGAAAGCCTGAATCCGCAAAGATTTTGGTCAAAGTCAGACACCGCGATGGGTGCCGTCGTGGGGTGAAAATGAGGGGGACTCTCTTCTGGGGTGAAGGGCTGAGACAAAGGAGACACTGACAGAACGGGCTGAGGACCCTTCAGCAGACTTCGCTCCACCGGCTCTGGGTACTTAGTCGTCAGATCGTCACACACACCCACAGACACCCTCGCAGGTCAGCGCGGGACGGGGTCCCTGCTCCAGCCGAGGGGGAGTCCCTGTGCCCAGCACCCTTGTCCTCGGCCCGTGAGCCCTAGACCTCGGAGCCCAGAGAGTCCCCAGCTCCCTGCTGACGGCTGGGCCTCCCACCCCTTTTGTTGTCACTGTCAATTTTATGGGAATTTGGAGTAAAAGGAAAATTACGAGCAGGAAAAGATATCAGGAAACATTCACAGGGTTTATTTGCTCTGGGCTTTACGGATGGTGAGCCGTGTGCCAGATCACGTCACTCGCCTGGAGGGCCGTCCAGACTCTACTGACCGCAGACAGAAGAGCGGAGTCACGCGGACTTTGTTCGGGTCGTTTTGAACCTACTTCAAGTGGCAACGGCATCCTGCTTTTTGGTAGGGGACACACGGAGGACTCCTAACTCGCTAGAGCTCACCAGGGTAAAACGTGACTTGGCCCCACGGCCTCTGGGCATGAATCTGTGACGATCTCTCTGAATGTCTTTTCGCTCCGCCTGACGAACAGAGTCATGGGTGTGACGAGTGCCTCGGCGAGGAGGGGACCTCAGAGGCCCCGGCACACGTGCGCCACGCGGCGTGGCACGGGACCACACACGCGCACCTCCGGGTTGCTCGCTGGAATCGGCACAAATCCTGGCTTGGCTCTCAGCGGCCTGGTGACCGGCGTGGACTTTCTCTTTTCCCCAGCCAACCAGACATTATCGAGTCATAGGCGTATAAGATGCACTGACATTTCCAAACGGTTGTATGAGAACTTCCTAATTGAGTGGATGATGCAATCGTTCATCGCAAAACACGGAAGTTTTATGTTTTAATATAGAAGTTTGAAATTCTCTTTTATTTAGTGGTCGTAGAGGATCTCAGCTATGGCCGTCTTTCAGGAAATGCTTGTTGCCTGGTAGGAAGAACACGGCTCACGAATCAGATGACCCTGAGTAAGTGTATTGGGAACTTAGTTAACAGCTGTGAGGTAACTGAAGAAAATCCATATGTGCTGGTCCCTGACCTCCCGTTCCTGGTGCAGAGCTCCTAAACTCCTTTCTATAAGAGCACTGAAGGGATCTCTTGTCCTAATATTTGGTCTCAGCTCCTGTCTCCGACACAGGCCTCCCGAAGCCCTTGGGGATTCCTAAGGGACAAGAGCACTGAGAGTCTCTGCCTCCAATGAGGCGACTCCGGGTGGGGCTCCGGGCGAAGGGTGGTCACCAGGAAGAATAGCCATGGTTAGAAGCTTGCAGTTTTCAGGTTTTCAGATCGTCCTCCAGTCTCCCGAGAGGCAAGGGGGCTGGAAATGGAGTTAAAAATGGATCGTGCCCACGTAAGAAGCCTTCATGAAGTCCCCAAAGTATAGGGTTCAGGGAGCTTCCAGGATGGTGACTGCGTCCACACTGGGAGGCTGACCCCAGCTCCAGCTCTACACGCGGGACCCTCCCCCCTCGCCATCTGCACCCCCCCATCTGGCTGCTGTCTGTGTTCTCCATCACACCCTTTAACAGACGGGTGAACCCGTAAATAAACACTTCCCGGGTTCTGCAAGGTGCTCTAGCAAATTAGTCGAACCCCAAGCGGGGGCGTGGGAACCTCCAATTTGTAGGCAGTTTGGACAGAAACCACGTGTCCGAAGGGAGAGGACACTCACAGGAGGAAGGACAGAGGCTGTTTTCCTGACACAGGGGAAAGATTAAGATTACTTCAATATAGTACTCAACTCCAGTTTCCCAATGCGTACAAGGAAATAATAACACTTCTGATGTTCTAAACAGATACTCCATTTAACTAGAACTCGGAATCCAGGACAACCTTAAATCAGAACTCAGAATGGCATAGAATTACCTGGGCTGCTTGTAAGCATGCAGATTCCTGCAACGCTTAGTTTTTTAAAGGGGAAACTAACATAAAGTGATTTTTTCAAATGGATAAATGTATAAAGAAATACTGACTTTCATTACCATTCAGATTAAGTCTCGATGATGTTAGGACGCCATTTGATCTTAAATACGTCACTAAACTACAGTGACCACAATGTTGAGATTTGGTGGACGTCTAAGTCCTTGCAATGATTTTAGAAAATCAGACTAAGGTGAAGGCTGTATGTGGGGAAATGCTCCTGATAACTTCCAGCATTTAACTCGTGCCGTGTGGGTCCTGAGCTGGGAAAGCCGTGGCCACCGGCGGAAGGGGAAGTTGGTGCTCCGTGTCGCCACAGAGGTCCACGGGGAGCGCGCTGGACCCCACAGCAGGACGCAGGTGGCTGTGGTGACTAATCCAGGTGGGCTGGCACCAAAGTCCCCATCCCTGTCCCAGCCACAGCCGAGACTCAACTGCTTCCTGAGGATGAGAAGGTGAGAAATATAAATGACCCTCACCTACCACTTAAGTTTTGCTTCTGAATTACACAGTGGTTCTCAGGATTCTGGAGATGAGATTTCCATGTAGAAATCATGTCTCTTTCAGAACTTCTGACCCCCAGAAAACTCACTTTGTTTCTTCTTCCCGTTACAGAACCACCCTGACTGCAATTTTTTCAGATCTTTTAAGATGTTTGGAACACTATGACATGATTAATATCAGTTACATCAAATCAAAGAATTTTTCAATCAGCGCATCAAAGCGTGGCTAAAGGTTTAGATATGTTAATGCAAGCATCATAAATACTCGGAGAGAAACTGAAGAATACAGATCTAGAAAAATGAGAAGTAGATAATCCGAAAAATATGTGCTTCAAATGAAGAAATGTGTGCGTACCTTAGCACACAAATGGAACCAGGCGTCACGTGAGCAGGGTTCACAGAGCACTGGTCCGGACCACTGAAGCACTGAACTTCCAGAAAATAAGCCTAAAGAAACAATGTGGCATTGGACTTGCTTCCGTCTTGTCTGTTACTTGTTTTACTTCGTTTTCCTTTGCTAGTGAGTTTCTGTCAGCATGGACCGCATTGCAGGATTTCCTACTCCTAACTTAATCTGGGTTAATCTGGATCATTTCTCTCCTTCTTCATTCCACAGGTTTTGCGCTTAATAAATGTTCACTGAACACTTAACTGTGTTTGGTTATCACTTGAGATGTTAAAAGCAAACATGAATTAGACATCAGCCTTGCCCTGCACGAGTTTCCACCTGAATAAAAGGAGACTCTAACAAGAAGTGTTACACGATCGACGAGCAAATTGGAGCAGGTGTATTCCAGATGGAACTCCCGATGCTACGGCAGAAGGTGCAGGAAGGAGTGTTGCTGTTGAGACGGGTCCTGATGAGGGTTGAAACTGATGTGGGAACAGTAGGGACAAACGGAGGCAGAGACGGCAACAGGATGCACCCGGTTGGCGGTGTGGGATGGGTGTTGTGGGTTCAGAGGTAAGGACGTGGTGGCCGACCCGATGGGACAACCGTCACCCTGCATTCACTGAGCCGGCAGTGACGGACTCCAAGCAAGCAGATAGCACATTTTCTTTGTTTTTAAAAAGTCAATTAAGCATGCAGGGCTACAGGTCTGCAGTTGTTAATTTTATGTGTCAGCTTAGCTGAGCAAAACACGGGAGTGTGTGAATAATGAAGTGTTCATTCGTGCAGTGATATATAAAAATGAAAATAAGCAATATCTCTACACCTCAAAGTGAATTAATCTCACAAGTGTTTAATAGGAAAAGCAAGTTATGAAAAACATATAATGTAGGATTCCACTTATATAAATTTGAAAGCGTATAAGTCAATACCAAATACAGTGTAAGACTCCATACATGTGTAGTAAAATACAAATACGTGGGACAATTATCAATTCAGGCAATGATTATTTCTGCCACGGGGAAAGATGCCCTGTCTTGACGGTATTGTAAGATTTTACTTAAGTTTGCAGCTAAGTGCATGGGCACCCAGTATCTTATTATTTACACATTCTTCAAAATATTTCACAAGTACCGTTATCACAGGGGCAAGAGGTTCTGCTCTGGGGGAAAAAACTAATGAATGAGAAATACGTATAAACAGGTGATGGGATCTTAAGTAAAAAAAAAAAATTGGCCACTGCTTTTAACGTATGAGGAATATAACACTATTTCAAGTACGTGTTGGAAAAATTCTCAAAACCCACGAAATTAAAAGAGCGTTTTTAATATAGCACAATAAGTCCTTTTGTTGTTGTTGTTCGTTCTTTGATTTTTATGCCTTTTTATAAAAACTGTGTTTCTTAAATACAGTATGCTACTAGGATTTCACAATTTGTTTACTGGCACAAGATAAGAAATAGCCAAAAAAAAAAAAAAAACCCAAAAACAAACAGTTAAGCTAAATAACTTTACAAAACTCACTTACGTGTGAAGCGGTAAGGAACCGCTTTCCAGGTGACTTGGAGGAACACACAGCCCTCAGGAGACCGGCCCTCACCGTCCGGTCCTGAAGAGGTCGGGACTGCGCGGTTCTCTCATGGCCCGTCTTTCTTCCCTCCATAAACCTACTAATTGGATCTGTCTGTGCCTTATATTCTCGTTTCCTCTCTCTCTCTGGTGCCTGCCATGGGGCTTGGTACCCAGCAAGCACTCACAGATCCCTAAGTATCAGCTGACGTAGCTATGACATTCTGCATGCCCGTGTGACATTCTGAAGGAGTCGGGGCCGGCACCTGCCCCGCTGAGCGGAAGAAGCAGGGGTGCTCTCCCCCAGGGACACCGCCGCTCCTGACCTTGCGGACTCCGTAAGCACAGAGATGTGCCCGGCCTCTGCCTGCAGGGATTCAGTATTCACTCCGCACCCTCAAAAGACGGGGGTGCCTGCTTACTTCCAGCCCATGAAATGCCCAGACGTCCCTAAGTCCCTAAATAAACACTAATTATATTGGTACATACGTTTAATTCGAAGGTTGCACATGGTCTTGAGTATTAAAGAATAAGGCAGACGTTTACCTCTTTTTTGGCAGCTGGCCAGTAATACTACAGACCAAACGATTTCTCGTCACTCCCCGTTCTAAAACATGCGACTTGACGGCTTTCACACTCAGCGCGATTCAACTTTGCAGCTCCCTGTCCTGGAACGTGTCCCGTAGCCACAGACAGACGGACGCGGGGCCCTCCGTTCAGGCCGGGAGCCCACAGCCCTTTGCTTGAACTCAACTATGATGGTCAGCCCCCATAGTGTCTGGAACAAACCTTACACACGGTGGTCAGGAGGTAACTCTCTCGTCAGTGTGACCGCACAAGGCCCATGCGCTTCCCTGCACAGCGTCTCAGCCAACCATCTGCCTACTCCGGACGCGTGAGCAGAGCATCCTTAGCAGCGCTGAGCGAGGAGCCTGTGGACCCACAGAACAGCTGGCGAGGCTTGGATCCACAACATGCACGTCCGTCCACGGACTGCCTCAGTTAGGCTGCTCACTGACCCCGCACAAGAAATACGTTCTGCTGCTTGCGTCGCTGCTGAGCTGTGGTCCCGCGCACGAGACGTCCCCAGGACGCAAGTCCAGGCAAAGAAAGGAGAGGGCGCTGCGGAGGGTGAGGGGTGGCCACGCAACAGGTACAGGGCTTTTCTGGTGGCGAAATCGCTCTAAAATCCACTGTGGTGACGGTGTCACAACTCTGTGAGTATAGTAACAACTTATTGTACCCTATAAATGCGTGGATTTAATGGAGTGTGGATTATATCTCAATGTATTGAAATTGAAAATGGAAAAAAGTTGAAAATACAGAACTGCCATGATTTTGACAAGAACTGGTATGCGCTCTCATTATAGATGATGAGAAAGAGCCTATTTTGGAAGGTGTTTCAGTCTCCGTGAGAGTTAAGGCCTCCCGATCCTGGAACATAAAATGTTTTATCAGGCAGAGGGATCCAGAAAGCGACAGAAACGTGAAACTTCTTTCCCTAAGTGTACATTATCTCCTCTAAATACTGAAAATGCCCTACCTGTTCTCCTCATGCACTGTTCCTTAGGGAAATGTATTTCACTTACCGGGGAGGAGATCGTACATACCTACACACACGCTTGATATATCAGTGTATAGACACATTTTTGAAGTGCTTAAGTAAATCAGTGAATCTCTGCTAAACAGCTTCTTTAAAACTTCCCCAGCATTTTCAAAAATGATTTTTCACACATTCCTTTTTAATGCCTACATGAATCCACTTAGCACTCTACAACTAGTACGGCTTCTGTGGCCGAAACCCTCTGCGTTTTTCAGACACTGAGCAGAAGCACCTCTCTTTCCTTGCAGGTAACAGAGAACAGAAATGTCCTGGCGGCGGGAGCCCCACCCAGGTCACTAAAGCAGAAACCCCTGGGATGAGAAGAGGCAGAACACTGGACTTGGCAATTCTGTCTCCTCTCTCCAGTCTGCTGCACGGGTTTCCCCCGAGGCACCACGGGACCTTAGGCCTCGGTGTTTGTGATGTGCCGTATGCCTTGGGTAGCAGGGTATTCCCATCACGGGACTACGGCGTAGGAAGCCAAGCTGACAACGTATCGGTGCCATCAGGACATTGAACTCTTTCTCGAGGTTGAAGGCAAATCTCAGGACTGGACTTGCTGCACCCTCACCTCCTGTGGGAAGATATGCACTGATGATGGAGGCCCCGTCAGTACTCACACACTCACCTCGGCACTTGGTGAGGACCCCTGTGCGGGAAATCATTCGGTGTGAAATGTACTTTTCGGCCAAAGGGCATCGATAGCGTGCTGTGCTAAGATGCCATACCTTCCCGAGGCCACGCCACTGGTTCTCAAGCAAGAAAGAGCACTGTGGCCAAAAGCTTGGTTTGGGACATTCTGCGGTTTCTAATCTTGGCATTACCGACAAGTCTGTCTCAACAGCCCGTGGTGAGCATCTAGGGGCCTGGCCAACAAAAAGAAGGAAACATACAATGGGAAGAAAAGATACTGTAGGACAAGCTCACCTGTGGCTGGCTGGGGCGATCCCCACGTACCAGAGACTTTCCTCCTGCAGGATCTCCTCTCTTCTTCCCTTTCCCATGGAGGTGGCCTGCACGCTTCCCAAGGATGTCTTCCCAAAGTCAAAGGCTTTAGGAGGACTTGAAAGTTTTGGAACAGGTTAAGAGGAAGGGAAATAGAGTTTGAAAATTCGGTGGGTATTTGGAAATGCATGGGGTAGGAAAGGACCCTGGTCCATAGAGCTCCCCTGTGTGGGCAAGGGGAGGTCTAGGAATTTGAAAGCAGACAGAACCCGTCCTTCGCTTCCCGGCATGAATGAAGGAACGTGAAGCAGGAATATGAGGTGTATTTAGGAAAGAAAGGGCGGCAGGCACCTTCCGCAAAGAATTCTGGGTCCCAGCCTGTTCCCACAACCAGCAGGCAGAGGGTGATCTTGAAAGAGGTCTGCTTCGAAGGGCGGCACTGAAGTCAGCGAGGAGCCCACGCCATTGCCACCAACCTGCAGCTATGTGGTCCAGGACAAGTCAGGAATGACTCTGTTCCCAAGCATCCTTATTCATAAAACCATACTTCTAAGTTTACCATGAGTATTCGTGAGGTAATATTGACAAAGCCCTGGGAACAGGGCCCAACACGTGGATAGCTCGTATAAATGATTTTTACATAAACTATGGGAACCCTGCAAGACTCCGAAATGACACACGTGCCTGGGGTGCGGACCTCAGGAACAAGTGATGTTTGATTCAGTCTTTTGTAACAGAAGCTTAGATATGAAGTGGCGTTTTACGTAACAAGGGCCGTGATCTTTCCTGCTTGTCGCCACACTGCGCTGAAATTTACATACATGCAACATCATTGCGCGTGCAGCGGCTTCAAAAAGTTTTGGCAACGTTCAGATTATACCTGGTCTTTCAATCACGCGTCTGTGACGCATGCTATTTGCGTGCTTGGTGTGTGTGCAGATACACGTGTGTGCATGCCTGTGTATGGATACCTGCACGTGTGAGTGTGAGAGTGTGCACGGTATGTGTGTGCGTGCAATCTGCGTATGTGCTGGGTACGTGCATATGTGTGTCCTCCACAAGAGATCCTATGGAATGGGAAAATACAGAGCAACAAAGCTAAAGGGACCACGTCCCAAGCAGTAACAGGTGCATCTCAAAGACAGAATACTGAGAAAACACAAAGGACTCTACGCTGCCTGATCTTATTTCGAGAAAGTTCAACAGCAGGCAACACTCTCCTATTTTGGAACATATGCTTATATGTTAAACCTTTTCAGAAAAGCAAGTGATTAGCATTTTAGACAGAAAAGTAGTGGACCCTGTGAGCAAGGGAGGGCTCACGATCGGCAACAGGCACGTGGGTCCTTCGATATCCTGGTCGGCCTGTGTGTTGGCCTGGCAGCGGTTACATAGATGATAATAAATGAATAGCATACTTTTGCTTTGTCTTTTTTGGTAAAGTTGACAATACTAAGAATATTTTTAAAAAATAAAATGAGCCATATTAAAATACAAGCTAAATTAGAAGATGAGATAGACATTTGCATGACCCCTAGAAGGAGGAACACTCAAAGCAGGGTGTTGAGGTGGAGTTGACTGCCCCCCCAAGTGCTCGATCAGGATTCTTTAAAAAAATTTTTTAATTAATTTATTTATTTTGAGGGAGAGGGTATGAGCAGGGGAGGGGCAGAGAGAGGGGGAAAGAGAGAATCTCAAGCAGGCTCCGTGCTATCAGCGTGGAGCCCGATGCAGGGCTGGAGCCTACAGGCCATGAGATCGTGACTTGAGCTCAAGCTTAGAGTTGGACGCTTAACCGATTGAGCCACCCAGGCGCCCTTTAATCAGGATTCGTAAGTAGACCGAGAATTGCACACATGTGAGGGACTGAGGCCAGACTCATTGCTCATGGCTATGGGAAAGCTTTCTGCCGTATTTTTTTAATGTTGTGGGAAGGAGATCTTTTTCTGCTGCCGCCCTTCTCCTGCCTGGAGCTAAGAGCGTGAGGACTTGGTGCCTCCAGTCTGGCTGCGGTCTCCAGCCGTTGGGGTCAGCCCACGGAACCTGCGACCACTGGCCCAGAGCTGTCCTCCCGCTGGGCCGCTGAGCCACCTGGATCACCAACCCTCCGTCTTGTTGTGTACATAGAAAATGCCTTCTGATTGATTTAAAGAGATTGTTTTCGTGAAGTCTCTAAAATTTTTACTTTTTAATTTTAAAAACTTTGTTCCAGAAAATTTTCTCACTTAAGAGTTTGCTTAGTGTGACAGCTGAACACAATCTGTACTTGTGTAACTTTTGTTTCAAATAAGCCAGTAGTCAAAAGAGGCTAATAAAACATTTTACAACCACGTTAACTGTGTTTGACCAAAACCCTAGATGGTTCTGCTGAAAACACACCACTGTATCATTAAAGTTGACCCTTCACAGAAGTGCTGGGATGGACGTAATTTAACTCAGATAGAAGGCGATACAGTCTGAAGGTCAAGTTCAAGATGCCTGATGCTGAGGATGGGGTTTCAACCTCGAATCCAAGCTTCCCCACCCGTGGGTACCCATCACAACTGCAGCACACTTTAACACATTTCTGTGGTTTAATTTCCTTTGGTTTTCTTTACAATCCAGCATGAAGAAGTGGATGAACTGATCTGAACTTGTTTTTGTTTTTTTTCCCAAATAGTTTAAAGAGGGGATCTAAAATTTTCCAGCTACATTCAAAACTTAGAAAAAAAAATGTTTTATAATTTCTTCTTTTTTTAATGTCAGCATTTTGGAGTTCCATCTGTCTCGGTTTAAATCTAAGCTAGCAAAAAAAATAACAATGCAAATAGTCCTGCTATTTTGGGAATGACTCTCCCGAAGAAGCTTTTGGAAATGCAGGTTCCCAGGTTAGCCCCATCCCACACCGCACAGGAGGCAGATGCGGTCACCCAACAAGGGAACGTGACGGCTCCAATGTCCATCGTGGACCTCGCCTTGTGCTGGGAGTTAGCCCACCTGTCTGCTCTGGTTCTGCTGCATAGCAGCACCGAGGGGGTGGGGGGGAAGTGAACATACCAGGTGACTCTCAAAGTTTCCTTCTTTCCCCTCCAGTCCCAACACCGTCAAACTCCAGGCAGCACCGGCACTGATGGGCACCCTACGTCCTGCTGCCTGAAGGGGTGTCTCAGGCTTGACACCTTGGCCCGGGGGACTGTGGTGCCAGCAACTAGACAAACCAACAAGGAGAAGAGAGAAGCAGGAGGGGGTCCTGTGTCACTGTGTCCTCTCAGCTGTAATTCTCATAATGAGGTCAATGTAGAGTCTCCAAAAAGAACAAATACGCAGACACTCGCGATATTATGATAAATGATTTTTTATCATAACGTTACTTAAAATATGCCAACAGATAATTAGATATACAATCCTTATGCTCTTAATTCTTGTAAAACGAGAAAGTTAAGTACAAATTACGATACTGATTAAAATGGACAGTTTAACGTGACAAGGGATGTTTACCTCAGACCAGCTGGTCGAACAGGGGCTATGGCACCGAAGTGTCGAGTGTGGGTGTCTGGGATTGGCGTGCGTGCACTCCTCCCGTTCGGCCACTCTTCCCAGTTGGAACCACGGGTCCACCTGCTTTTGTACCACGCGTGTGACATCACGCAGCTGTCATGCCACAAAAAGCATCCCACGCTTCACAGAAGACCTTTGTCTTTGTCTCATTTGCTGAGTTGCTCACAACTTGGTAAGCGCGAGGGACAATGCTGAACAGTGGTGCCGTGGATGCAAGTAGTCATGCGGGCGTTTTCGGATTTTTAGACGAATTTTATTAAATAATCTTGGAAATACGCTTAAAAACTCTTGTAAAACACGTGGTCGTCCCTGGGGCAATACTCGTGGATGGCAGTTCGATCTAGGAATCAGCACGTAGACAGTACAGCTCCACCTTCGGCCTCTAGGACGAACTGGGCTGTGCTCCGTGAACCAGCAGACCACAGAGGACCACCTGGGGTATGCCGATAGGTTTGCCGGATAAAATACAGGACACCCAGTTAAATGTGACTTGTAGGCAAGACATTCTTTATTAACACAGGCATGTCCCAAACCTTGCATGGGACACCCTTATACTGAAACGTTATTCGTTGTTTATCTGACATTCAGGTTTAACCGAGTGCCCTGTTTTGTCTCTTGGGTGTCTGTCTGCTCACTAAGTCTGGCAGTCCTAGACGCAGAGTGTCTCCAGGCTCCAAGTGGAAAGCGTGTGATGGGTCATCTGACTGATTTGACTTAAATGGAAAGATCCCTTAAACCTTGAACATCGGTGACCCCGTCTTCCCTTGTCTCGTGCCAAAACAGTTGTGAAGAGTGAGTCCTTCAAATCACTACCTAGGTCTCATTTAAGGAGACGCACAAAGGAAAATACGAAGGGGCCAGGGCCGGCCGTTGCTAAGTTGGTCCGTAATTGCTCTTTCCTGCCCGTTCTATGGGTGTACAAATGGTGCCCCGACCACAAAGTCCTTTGGAAGAGATGGGAGTCAGGTGATGGTTTCCTGGGGGGGGGGGGGGGGGGGCCACACCCTGCCAGCCCACCCACGGCAGTTGGCTGATGCACACCGGCGACCCTGCCCTGCAGCCGAGAAGAACCTTTGCAAAAGCCGCACAAACACAGGGTTCCTCGTGTGCGGACCTGTCACCGTGAGTCCTGGGAGCACACGCAGGAGCCCGGCCTCGTGGTCCTTCCTGGAGCTGGGCTCCGCCTGCCTGTTCAATGTGTAAAATTTGAAACTACTTTATTGTATTGGTTTTTTATAATTGACTATGATTTCCTCATTCCATTGTCACATTTATTTTTTAATATACTCAACAGTAAAAGTTTCTGCATTAAACAGATGTCTCTATAAGAATGAGGCACCATTTTAACAACGCACCGTCCCTGCTGCTGATTAACCATGGTGAGTGCAGGCGCTCATTAAAGTCGGGCCAGATTTGGGGATGAAACCCACATGTGTGGATGAAAACCCTACCTAGCTGTTTGCAAACTGTTCTCTTTATTTTTCAAGTAGAAGAACGATCCTGGGATCTTCAGTAATTGAAAGCAGGGCCCTGCTTGGTCATGGAAGGCTGGAATAGGGAAGAAGTTAGAGAAATGTGCTGAGCGGCTCTCTCCAGCTGCCAGCCTCACAGGCGGGGGCTCTGCAGAAGGAAGCGTGGCCGATTAGGCCATCCTTAGGACCGGGTCTGCCCAGGGTGGCCACGGTCTCCCCTGAGCTGACACAGTCTAAACCCCTGGACGTCAAGAAGTTCTTCCATTCTGAAAAATAATGCCCGAGATGGTTTATAGGGATAAAAAGTCTTCAAACTTAGAAAAAATAGGGGAAAAAGCATCTGTCTCTTCAGAACCATCTACAGATTGTTGGTTGGGACCTGGCTTTTGGGGACCAGTGAACATTTGCTCATGGATTTGACGTCTCTGCTGTTGATGTTGGGTACTTTCCAAAAGAAAGAAGAGGACGATAAAATTTCTTATAACCGTACACTCTGGTGAGAGGAGCAAAATAGGCTGAGGGATCTTGAATGACTCCATGGCCACTGCCCGTGTGTGGTCAGAGAAGCCCCTCCTGAGAAGGTGTTGCCAGGCCCAGGTTTATCTTTGCTCTAGGAAAGAGCCAGAAGAAGGGGACCAGGTTGGATAAGCAGAAATGAGAGGAGGAGGGTGACAGTGGATTTTCAACCCGGCTGCTGAGCATCCGGGGCTTTCTGCTGTGCGGCCGGTCTAAGGAACTTGAGATCCCACTGGCTTGAAGAAGAGACGAGACAGGGACGTCCATCCGTGTGGAAGACGGAGATTTCAGCAGAAAGGAGGTCCACGGACATCCAGGAAGCAGATTGGAGAGATCGGTCAGTGACAGCCCAGGGACCCATCAATGACAGAGAGAATGGGCATGGGAGAGGTCCAGGTGGTGCTGATCGCTGTGGAGAAACTGAGGCAAGCAAGAGTCTTGCTGGACGGGCCCTGAGGGGCCCTGGATGATCAGTGGCCTGTGTCCTCATCCACAGGAAGCCTCAACCTCACACTAAAGACCACAGACGTTAGGACAGAAAGAAGCTCACTTTTCACCGCTGCACATGTGAGAAGCCTCGCTCATCCTCACTCGGAGGGGACGGGGACGTCGTTTATGACTTTGCCCAGCTGAGCGAGACAGGGGAGGCTATGTGGGTGTGATTACCTCGGGGCGAGAGGGCAGGAGGCCGCACTCCCAGAGCTCCGACGTGAGCCAGTTCTCACGACACCTCCCCAACGCAGGTGCGCGAGTCTGCCGTGTTGTTGAGACGAGGAAACTAAAGCTCACAGATTTTTCAGAACTTGACTAAAACAGCCAATTCTGAACCAGCAGAACGCAATTTAGGTACAGATATTGTGAGGATGTGCACTTTCTGTGATGTGAGCAAATGAGCAAGAGGGAGACAAGGGGGAGGGGGAAAGGAACAAGGGGTCTGTGTGTGTGAGTCTGTGTGTGTGTGTGTGTGTGTGTGTGCGCGCGCATGTCTGTGAAGGACGGGACGAGCCAGCACGAGAGACGGAGACACAAAGGGAATGAAGGGGAGAGCCGTCCCCTGCCCTCCGAGGAGAAGTCACTGCATAACAGGGATTATGTGCATCTTTATTTTACAGCAAAACCAAGGCCGGGAGTCTTTGTATTTATTTTTTATGTGGAGACCCAGAATTCCACTTTCAGGGACAAGTTT
Source organism: Panthera uncia (assembly GCF_023721935.1). NCBI lineage: Eukaryota > Metazoa > Chordata > Mammalia > Carnivora > Felidae > Panthera > Panthera uncia. The sequence goes on along the minus strand of NW_026057580.1, from coordinate 118,406,528 downwards.
AAACAATATTGACTTGCAGCCTCGTGACTGGCTTATGTCCTTTAAGGCCATTGTTCCAAACAGTCGTGTGAGACAGTCACAGCCGACAGAAGGTGCAGGAGACGTGGCCACTAACTGCTGTGGGATCCTGGAGGGACCTGAGACGGACAGAGGACACTAGGGGAAACTCAGGAAATATGAACAATCAATAACTTGTCAATATTGGTTCATTAATTATAACAAAGGCACCGTTCAAAGGAAAGCTGTTTACAGGAGAAGCTGGGGCGGGGCCTCTGGGGCCCGCGGCACTGTTTTCTCAGTTTTTCTGTGACTCTAAAATGAGATGCAGTTCTAAATGTAAAGCTACCAGAACCTGCAAACGTTCCAGAGTCGCTGCACGTCCCAGGGCCCGATGGAGCTCGAGCTGGGAAGGTGCCGGGCGGGCTCTGCGGGCAGAGGCTGCCGCTCCAGCTCCCAGCTGCCCGGGGCATTTCTGTCGTGTCCTGAGGGCGCTGGACGTGTGACAGCGGAGCCACATAAATACTGCAGCACGGCCTACTCGCTCCCATAAGGAGAAAATCTTCACAGTTAGCCATCGAGACCCCGAGGGCTGAGGGGAGGGCACGACTCAGACAACCGCGGAGGTAACTGCGGCCCACGGGGGGCAAGGAGTGGAAAGGACGACACGCGCAGGTGCGACACCAAACCCGATGTCTTGTCCTGTCACTAAAGATGCCCATTTTCTGGTAGCCGCGCCAGGGCTGGAAGAAAGACGTGGAGGCCATGACGGTCGTGGGAGCACAGGCAGTGCTGACGGCCACCATTGTCCTTCTAGATGCTTCTTTCACAGGACGTCCCTGAGGGGGAATGTCTTGCTCTGACACCTGTGCTGTCCTCGCCAGGTGCCTGGGAGGAAACAGGTCAGCGAACCCGGTCCTGGCCTCCCACCCCCGTCGGGAGGCTCTCCGTGCTCTGCTCGTTGGTGAGGGTTCCAGAGAGGCTGGCCGCTGCCTGCGCGGAACCCCATCCGCCCTGCCCGATCTGAAGTCAGCGAGGAGGCCTAGAGAAGTGACTGGCGTGGGAAGTGACTTTGGAAAGGAATAAAACATTATGTAATGCGTAAGCTATGTATGCAATATATAACATGTCTGCTTTTGTAGTGACAGGGTCTTTGTAAAAATTCTTCTTACTGAGAGTTTTCTCAGCACGTTTCCTAAACATTAGAGGCCAGTTATTGGGAAGAAATGGAATTTCTCCCCCCTCTGAACACCAGGAAAGATAATTGCCAAGGCCATTTAAGCTCCTGTAACCAGGGTCCTAACTGCTCCGAGGAGGCAGCGGGCAGGTGGCCACTGAGTCAGAGATGTGCTCGCTGTGTCCAAGAAGCCCCAGCCTCTCCACCCGCTGGCGGCCTGAGCCCCAGTGCCGCACGCTTTCCATCTCGTCACAGCCCGCGGGGCGAGTCAATAAGTAAGTCTCATGCCACAGACATTTGCCCCAGAAATATGGAACGTGTGTTGTTCATTAACCACGGCTCCAACAAACATGTGCAACACCGCCAGGCCCTTCCCCTTGCAAATAAAAATCTCCCCACTTTCCCCTGTAGCAAAGCAACATCTGTGTGTGTGCACGCGGGCCTTACAGCTCATCCCTCTCTCCTGCATAAATATTTATGCATTTTTCTGTTAAGTCTTTTTCAAAGAGAATCCCATTCTTATGGGGCTTCGATGCACATGTGCACCTGGGGGTCAGCATCCAAAAGCAAACTACAAATGCAACGCAGCAAGTGCAGCGGAAGGTGTCCCTGGAAGGCTCTGTTCGAGGCAGAAGAGCCACACGAGTCAGGAGGCAGCTCTGTTACCACGTGTGGGTGCGGGAGGCGTTCCGGAAACTGAGATCACAGAGCCTGGAGCGCCCTCGCTCCCGCCCGTGTAGCCGAGGAAACGATTTCCTACGGGATGGACTCAGCGATCTTCTATACGACACAGATGGGGAGAAATTCAGGAACTTGGTCAACCTTCACTTTCTTCAATATTCTTTCCATGTTGCCAACCACAGCAGAAGTGACTGTTCATCAAAACACGAAGATCGGACCGGTGGCTCTGATGATTCGCAAGGTCGCTCCTAGCTGAGTATCACACGCGCTAATGATTAGAGCACATGCGTGTTTTGTTTTTGTTGGCATTGAAAAACTACCATCTAAAGGAAAGTAATGTCTGGCTATACAGACTGAAGGAAATGTGGGGAAAAAACCAATTACATATAAGAAAGGTCTTCACAATATTTTGTATTTTGTGTTATTGAAGGTTCCACAGTGAAGTATTACAAAAAAGAAGCAATCCAAAGCAGTGCAAACTTCACGTAGAAATATGGTTGCTCTGCTCATCATCCCAGACTCCTTATTCGTCTCATTCTCCCGTTCATCTTCAGGTGCACAGAGCCATTTTAGAACAAAATCCAAATCCTTGGTGTGGCCCATCCAGCCACTCCACGTGGTGGCCCCTCCTCCTAGCCAGCTGCCCTCCGTCCCACTGGCTCTTTGGCCAGCTGGCACCAGGGACTGTCCCACAGAGCTCCCGCAGTCCCCTTCCTCCTGCTCTCGCCAAGACGGCTCTCAGAGCGGCCAACCTGTTCCCGTCCCAGCGTTCGTGTCTATTTCCTGCTCCCACCTACTCTCACCAGTAACCACCCTGCTGCCTATTGCTTGCTTATCTGTGAACTCCAACCTTTTCACTAGGAAGTTAAAAACAAATCTGAGCTTTTCAGTTTTCTTCACGGCTGACTTCCCGGAACCAAGCTCACCGCTTGTCAGAGTGGGAGCACAGTTCATACATTCTGCATAAAGAGCTGATTGTTCTTACCTCCTTCGAGCATCAGGCAAAGTTTGGCGTTGGGAATACCAAATTCTAAAGAAGGCTCTTACAATATCAAGGGAGAAAGAGGGAAATTGACTATCAAAAATTATATGCCCAGATATTATTACCCCCTCAGCCCCCATCGCAATAGCAAGTTCACACCAGCTGCTGGGTCCCCCCAAACAGAGCCCTGAGATGTCGCAGAGATGGATGTGGAATAGGAGCCAGGCAGGTATTAAGAGCTGTGAGAAGCCTGCGGGGGGTGCCTGCAGGGGCCGGATCCTGGAACGCAAGGAGGGAGCACCCCCGGCAGGACAGCGGGCACCGTGGGTGGTATCTGTGGAAGACAGCTTCGTGACCGTGAGAAAAGAGGGGTATTTAGTGGACGGTGTTAGGAACACCGGCTCACTTTATTACGAACAAAAGGTTAGAGTCCTACCCTGTGCCATGTTTGATGAATGTCACCTGGATGAAAGCCTTAAGCCTGGAAGCTCAGAACCACAGAGGAAATAAAGAAGAACTTGAAGAACGGCCTTGTGAATTTGAAGGAGACTTTTTAAAAATTCTTTTTAATTTTTTTTTTATTTTTGAAGGAGAGAGAACACGAGTGGGGGAGGGGCAGAGAGAGAGGGAGACACAGAATCCGAAGCGGGCTCTGGGCTCCGAGCCGTCAGCACAGAGCCCGAGGTGGGGCTCCAACTGAGCTGAAGTCGGACGGTTAACCAGCTGAGCCACCCAGGCGCCCCATACGTTGAGTTTTTAAAAGGTGGCATTGAGTGACAAAGATGGGAAGACAGTGTGCTGTCTATAGGAGAATGTAATCTGTGTGAGCTATGTAGGCACAAAGGGACGCGACCATACTAAACACACCAAAGTCGTCACACGCGGGGAAAATCAAGCGACAGAGGTGGCGTTGGGGACTAAACGGGTGGTACTCTGTGGTCAGTCACACCGTGTGCAGACGAAGACGACGGTCAGCCCTTCTTGGGGGCTGTTTGATGCAATCCTCCGTGCTTGAGTTTCCCCGTGGAAAATGAAAAGCGCCGTTTCAGTGTAGTCACAATACACGGCAACCTTGGCCGTGGGGGGACCGGAAGAGAGTGATCAGCAGTGCGAGGAGCCCGTCCAGAGGGAAAATAGTGTGGAAATAGAAGGTGGGGATTTTGAGGAACTTGGATGCATGGGAATCCACTGCTGTCACTACAAGGCAGAGAACCCGTTACCCCATTCTGTGACTCAGTATCCAGGCAAAGCAGAGGCTCCGGTCACCTGAGCGCCCCTGGAGAGGGAGGCCTGTCCGGGACGTGGAGGGAGCGTGTGGACACAGGCTCGTGCACTCCCTGGGTTGACAGTAGCCAACTGGGGGCCCCTGCAGACAGAGCCTTTCCGTTTCACCTCACTCAGTGGGATGGGCATGCACACGCTTGTGCTGGGGGCACGCCTCTGCTACACGGGGCTCCGGTGCGGCTGGGGGGACTGTCACACGTCACCCTTCCCAGCGTTAGCAGATCCAGAGGCGATCGTTGCCAAAACGTGTGGGTTCGCAGAAAGCTGAGCCGGCTTCTCCCAGACACGACTGCTGCAGACGGCTTCACGTCCTCTGGGAAGGAGAATCTGCCGGGAGTGGATGACGGTTTTACCCAAGATCCAAAGAGGAATGGAATGTCACCCCAGACAGCGACCACGACACAAGTAGCCCAAGAAGGGACATGATCCTGAAAGTGGCTGAGACCCCGGGCACTCAGAGCTCTCCGCCGTATCCAGTGACGGCGATACAGGCCTGTCGACTTGTTTGTTTGTTTCATTAATTTTTGTACGTATTGGCTTTTAGATATTTCAGGGAGATTCGGTTGAAATTTTCAAGGAAGCAGGTGACATCTTCTGCAAGTCCCTCTCTGAAAACCATGCAATTCACACAGCCACACGGCTGCAAGCCTCTTAAAAGTCTCCCGGCCCAGGGGCGCCTGGGTGACTCAGTCGGCTGAGCATCCAACTTAGGCTCAGGTCACGATCCCGTGGTTCACGGGTTCGAGCCCCACATCAAGCTTGCTGCCGTCAGCCTGTCAGTGCAGAGCCCGCTTCGGATCCTCTGCCCCCACCCGTCTCGCACTCTCAAAAATAAACAAACATTAAAAAAAAGTCTCCCGGCCCGCTGTCCATTTATGGGTACACCACAACTGTCTTCTCCACCCATGGGGACATTGAGGCCGTTTCCATGGCGTGGCTGTTGCGGATAATGTTGCGATGAGCATGGGGGGGTGCAGGTACCTCTTCAGGATTCTGATCTCAGTTCTCTTAGATACACGTATAAGTGGGATTGCCGGATCCTACGGCAGTTCTAGATTTAATTTTTTGAGCAGCCTCCATAGTGTATCGCACCGTCTTACATTCCCTCTAGGTGAGATAAGCCAGTCACAGAAGGACACATACTATGCCCCTTATGTGAGAAATCTAAAACAGTCAAACTCGCAGAAGCGGGGAGTAGAATGGTAGCTGGCCGGGGCTGAGGGGGAGGGACAGCCGTTTTCCTGGGTACGAAGTTCCTCTTCTGCAAGACGAGTAAGTTCTGGTTTTATCCGCTGCACGACACAGTCCCCTAGTGAATGCTGTATGGTGCGCTTTGAAACGTGTTGAGTCTACGCCTCGTAGTTGGTGTTCTTAACACACACACACAAGAAAACAGAAGTGCCACAAGAGAACACGAGGACGTTTATGGAGGTGACAGACGTGCTCAGGACCTTGACCGTGGTGAGAGTATTGTGGGTGTGTGCTCATGTCCAAACTCACTTAAATGCATGCGTTAAATATCTGCAAAGTCTGTATATCAGTTATGCTCCTAGTAAGGCTTTAAAAAAACAAAACAAAACCAGCAGGGCACCTGGGGGGCTCGGGCTGTTAAGCGTACGACCCTTGATTTCGGCTCAGGTCATGATTTCCCAGTTGTGACACTGAGCCCCGTGTTGGGCTCTGTGCTGGCATCCCAGAGCCTGCTTGGGATTCTCTCTCTCTCTCCCTTTCTCTCTGTCCCTCCCCCACGCTCTTTTTCTCTCCCTTTCAAAATACGCAAACGTTTCTTAAATTTTTAAAAAATAATACAGATAAAAAAACAATTTGGCTTTAAACACACAGTGGAAGCTGAGTGAAATCAGTTCACTCTCTTTTCTCTTTCTTTTCCCGGGGCCGTTGCCCAAGAAGGATCTTTATTAAAACCATTGATTTTAAGGTATGAGTTTTTCCAGTGGAAATGGGAACACTGCATTTTTCCAAACCAACGATGACGTATTTCAGGAAGCAATGGGAAGTCAAATTGCAGCACATTCTAGTTGAGGTTGGGGGAAAATTCTTGAATAGAACATCGCCATCTCCAGCAACGTGGATACAGACCCATCACACGCCGAGAGCCTTAACGTTTTGTGTCTGTCGTCAACCTGTGGCCACGTTTCCATTGGCTGCCCTCTGGTTTGCCTCGGGACGTTACCCAAGGTTACAGCACATATGTCCTGGACAAGTCTTGTTTGCAGGACCGTTTACGTGGAAGGTTGAGAAGATGAACTGGTAGATATGTTAGGAAGCAGGATTTCAGATTGGTCGCTGAAATGCCAGAAAACCCTTTGGAGAAAAGAAAGGAACGCACCCAGCTGAGATAGATAAAGAGCATGTTCTGGCCTTTAAAGGAGCTTGGAGTCCTGACTGGCGGCAACCTCCTGAGTGGCAGCGAGGGACCAGGGGACTGAGTGGCCTGAGCTTCTGCTCGTGCAGTGGCCTCTTCTTCCTTCACCAGCACGAGCAGCCACCACGTCCGCCTTTTGGAGATCAGGTGGGTTCCGTTCAGCGTGACCACTTCTACCTGCTGGGAATGTTTAGTTACAAACTGAGACGGAGGCACAAAGCTTGAAGAGCTGAAAACATTATGCAAAAATCTAATCACTGTGGATTGTTTTCCAAGGTGCAATTATGTGGTGCAGCCAGACGAAAACAAGTTAGAAGCCAAGTACTGGTCTCGTCCGTCACCTCTCGTGCCTCCCCGTGCTCCCAGCCGCTCCTCCTCTTCCAAATTTGTGACTCCGAGGCTCTTCAGGTTCCTGTCACGTGGCATCTCCCCGGGTCCACATTTCCCAGAATGTGATCCACGAACCAGGACCACCTAGGGTTTTGGCTTGAAGTAAAGATTTGTAGATCGTATTCTGCACCCCGTGCTGGCTTCCCAGGGCTGCCTCGGCCAAGTGCACAAACTCACACGACCTTCAAGGAAACAGGAAAATGTGGCCCAATCTCAAGAGAAAAGACAATCGGTGGGGACAGACCCAGATACTGCAATCAGTAGACGAAGACTTTACAGCAGGTGTTAATGCTAAGCTCAGTGACATAGAGCAAAATAGGTCCATGAAGGATTGAAATGTGGGATCAGACGTTGCCCAAGATACATCAGAAGGTGGGGCGGGGAGGCTTTAGACCCAACACACGCCTGGCTTCTGCGGGAGGAAGAAGACGAGGAAAAACCGTGTAGGAAGACGCCCAGTCTGTGTCCCCCAGGAGGGGCGTGCCTCACGGCCCTAAGCTCAGCTCAGTCTCTGCAAAATGCAGAGCGGGAGAAGGGCGGCTGGGTCCACTTCAGGCCCCTGCACTTTCCGTGGAGCGAGGTCGAGCATCTCATTTTCACCACAGCCACGGTGCTGACCTCCAGATCTCTCTTCCAGTTACCCTCCAACTTGCCTATGCTTCCGATGTTACACGTTCACCGAATGGGGTCAGTGGCTCCATCCGTTTAATGTTTGTTTGTCTGTTTCTTAGCGCGAGGGAGGGAAGGGCAGAGAGAGAGAGAATCCCAAGCAGGCTCCACACTGTCAACTTGGAGCGCGACTCGGGGCCGGATCCTAGGGACCGCGGGATCGCCTGAGCCGAAAGGAAGGGTCAGCAGCTTAACTGGCTGAGCCACGTAGGTACCCCTCCATTTTTTTATTTACCGAAGTTTCGGTCTTTGTTTTTTTTCCAAATCTGCCCGTTCATTTTCCTTAGACTTAATGATTTTGTTATAGTTTCTTTGTTGCCTTTTATTTCTCTAGTCATTTTAAGTAAACTTGTTTTAGGTCTCTATTCCATTTTTTCTTTTGTGTTCTGTGCAATGGAATCCTCATTGGATCTATTGGCTTTTGAATATAATGTATTGTTTCCTCGTGTGTTTGTCAATTTTATTGTGAGCTGTTTTCTTTTTTCGGGTTTCTTTTTCCCTTTTTTGTGTGTGTTTAAAGTGTAATATACCATCAGGGTCCCCAACCAGTTCTCCTAGAACATAACCGCATGTGTTTTTGTGGTGTGGTGCAGAGATGTTACTGCCTTAGGACCAGTTCTGTGTTCATTTCCTTACCCGGGACGCCAACAAGTAGGGGTACGAAGCAGACCCACTTAGGCACAGGCTTGTCGTTTTGTTCCTCCTGCTCACGGGCGGCGCACTGGGGTTCTCGGGTCCCCCCGGGGGTGCGTGAGCGCCACGTTCAGGTCAGAGGCCTCAGCTCCCTCCTGCTCTGGCTTGAATGCCCACCTCAGGTCGGCCTGCACGGCAGGTGCCTTCCCTGTCTTGGCATCTAAACACAGGACTCTGGTTGTCCCTTGTCCAGTACACCGGGGATTCCGCATTCCCTCAGGTGAGCCGGTGGTTTATAACGAAAAGGCCTGAACGACATTTAGCCTTGTTGGGTGCTTGCCGTGGGAGGGTTCCAGAGCTATGCACCCCCACACGGCTAGAACCCGGGGAGAGAGACCACCAGGTCCGCGTTTTAGGAAGACTACTCTCCCAGAGGTGAGAAGGAAGTGTGGCTGCTGCAGACGCATCAACGCTGGAAACAGGGCACCCGTTACACGGCGGGACCAGCAGTCAAAGCAGGAGGAGGTGAGGACTGAGTCCAACAGTGGCTGTGGCTCCCATGGAAGAATAGGAGTTTAGAATGGCCTTTCTAGGCCTTTCTCTTCGGATGTGAGAAAGGGAATGAATGGGAAAAGTGCAAAGGCGAGAAGAGAACATCCCGGGCGAGTATCTGAATTGCTTCCGTCCTTGTGGCGGGTGGAGGTGCTGTGCTGGCCGGTGGAGGGCCAGACAGAGACTGTGACCGAGCGGGCGTCAGACGCCTGACTTCTCGACAGGAAGAGGCAAGGCCAACGGGAAGCGCGAGGCGGGGGACAGACCGCCTTCTTGTATTTGTGGATGCACAGTCCCAGGCACACCCCTGTGGCAGGTGCCGCAAATGCTTACTTGGGGTCGCGGGGGAGGGAAGGGGTGGAGAAGGGAATGAGGGGAGGGAGGAAAGAAGGAAGGAACTGGGGGCGGGGGGAGGACAGGCCTGGAGTCCCAGAATTTTCAGAGAATGCCAAGAGCATCTAATTCAAACGTCCTCCTCGTCCACCAGAGAAAGAAATGCACACGCGTGTGAGTGTCGCCACCGGCATGTGTGTTGTTGACGGGCAGAAATGTCCTCGTTTTGCTCTAAGGCGCGGTGCGTTCTTGGCTCCGCTAGTCCCTGTTAGGGAAGAGGCAGAATTCCGAGCGGGAGGCCATGGACTTCGGAGGCCGGCCGACCAGGCGGAAGTCGGGCCCGCCTAAACGCCCGCCCGCCCCCTCCGGGCTGGGGGTATCCACGTAGGCACACACGTGCACGTGGACGCACACATGCTCCAGGACACACACTTGGTGCACACACTTGCACGCGCGCACCAGCCTACGGACGCCACCTGTGCACGCCTGTGCGCACCCTTTCAGTCACGGAGACCTTGGGCTTCACCGGATCCCTTCCTGACTGTGGATAACTCTTCGGCGTATGTGAAGGAGATTATCGTGGTAGCCTGTTAGCCTTTCGCCGGTGCGTGTGTGTCCTGGTCGCATCCGTGGAAACGCACGCCTGCAGAGAGAAGCAAACACAACCTTCCACGGCTCCAAGGGCAGCTTGTAACCTGACCGCCGGGGGAGAGCACAGCCCGCGCCAAAAGGCAGGGTTGCGGCGCCCTCCCGTGGGCCGCGCTGGCCATTGCACCGGGCGGACAGCGGCCCTGCCGCACCAGCAGGGGAGACGCTCCCTCTCCGGCAGCTCAGCGATGAACGTTGTTGTTTTTGGCAGATGCCAAGGACGAGGCCCAACGAGGCTAAGTGAGGAGAGAAAACATAAGGCTTTACGATAGGTGATAAAGTTCTGACCGGAGGAGGCCGAATTTTTATTCAAATGTACAGCTCTAACTCCCAGTTTGGCACTAATAAAGTTATCCTGTGTCACATGAAATTAAGTTCAATGGCCCAGGGAGAGAGAGAAGATCATCACATCATTTTCAGAAAGATGAAAACCATCATGTTTTGAAGTCAAGACAGAATGCCATCAGTCGGTCAAACCCAAAAAAGGACATTCGACATATACAAAGTGGGGACAACTGAACAAAAATACTTTGTGTTCAAAATAATTGAACTTGACAAGAATGATTCCATAAGTGGAAAGAGCCCGGAAAGGGGAAAAGAAAACAATGGGAAAAACACCAAATGTGTCCAGGTACTGAAAATAGAAACACGGATACTCAGGTTCATGCAGAGAAGAAGGAAATCGAGGAGAATCCCGTGGCCAACAGCACTGAAATCGGTCATCTTAAGAAAGCCTCACACGAGCTCCATGTGGCTATGTTGGGATCACGGCAGGAAAGAATGAGAATAACTAGGGAGACAGCACGCCCGTTCACAGCCCAGCCCAGGCATCAGTGTGTAAGAGCCCGTAAGGCAAACAGCGCCAGTCCCGCAGGAATTTTCCCACCCCACCAACAAAGTTAAAGCGACGTCACCAGATGGCGCCCACTGGCTCTGGCGTGCAAGGCCACCGTCCTGTCCTGGGCGTCCTCAGGATGGCCCGTCCACGACAGGGTTTCCCGAACACGCCAGGCAGCCGCAGACCAACCAGTTATGCAAATGAGGCCAGCACCTAAAAGCAACGACTGGGTAAGCCGGCATAACTTGTTGGGGGGAATGTTAATTTGATTTCTGAGATGGGAACTAAGCCGATCTCATTACTTAGAATCTTCTCCTTCGGTTAGACTTTTCTCAAGAGAGAAAGGGAGGTGTCAGGAACTGCGTGCACAGAAGCAAAGGGGAGGATATAACCTTTCAAGTTCTTCGAGGAGGTTTCACAACAAAACGTGGGGTTTCAAGTTTAAACAAGGGTAGCTCCCAGGAAGTAACGCATCAGGATCCCAATAAAAATGTTCAATTGTAAAACATAAAAAAGTAAAAAAGAAAAACATAATAAGGTCATAATAGAAATGTATAAAATCAGGGGCACCGGGGTGGCTCGGTCAGTTAAGCACCTGACTTCCGCTCGGGTCATGGGTTCCAGTCCCACATGGGGCTCTGTGCTAACAGCTCGAGCCGGGAACCTGCTTTGGATTCTGTGTCTCCCTCACTCTCTGCCCCTCCCCCACTCATGCTCTGTCTCTCTCTCTCTCTCTCTCTCAAAAATAAACATTAAAAAACTTAAAAAGTTTTTTATACATATATGAATTTTATATATGTATAAATAATATATGTAATTTTATATATGTATATATATAATATATGTAATATATATGTATATATATGTATATATATACCTATATATGTATAGGTATATATATGTATATATGTATATGTATATATGTATATGTATATATGTATATATGTATATATATAATATATGTAATTTTATATATGTATATATACATATATGTGTATATATATAAAATTAGAAAAATTGAGAAGACAGAAAAGCAAATATTAAAATATTACAATGGAGGTTCCCTTTTGGAATGGGTAATAATAAATTGGAAGAACTTACCTTGATGCACTTGATATTAAACTCATGGATTCATTATGAGAAGCTTGGCGTGTATCCCCATCAAATGATTCACATGCTAGCATTGCAGGGTTTGGGTCCCGATTCCCCAATTCCCAATTCCCAGGTGATTTGGGAAGTGAACCCCACCACACAATGTCCTCTTGCAGGAACTTTGACACTGAACTCCAGTGTGAGATAAGAAAAGATACCGTCGATGGAGTCCTTACTGTGTGCTAAGCCCTGTCCTGTGTCAACTCCCCAACCTGCACAAGAACCCAGAGGATCATTTCTACTCCGTCTGAATGTCAGGACACCAGTCTACAGCACGAGAAAGGTCAGAGTTTACGTATTCTCAGTGGCAAGTGGACACAAATTTGGCGGGAAGGTAACAACGTCATTTCTCGTCTGATATTCTTTTAAAGACGCCCTTCTTCTAGAAATATAATCTTAGAGTCTGGGTAAGGACGGCATTTCTTTCCCAGGTCCTTCTATCCCTCCGGGACCCCCAGGCACAGACAGCAGGGGTCCCAGCCTGGCGGGTGTCCGGGCGGGATGTCCGGAAAGATGGGTCGTTGAACGCCGTCCCGCTCCCTGCGCCCAGACAGCAGCCCCGAGCCCTGGCCCCGGCTGCCAGCGTGCTCACCTGAGCAACACCGACTGTTGGCCGTCACCCTGTACCTGATTCCCTCGGCCTGTCGCCATCAGCGAAACTTGGTTTTCATCTCCAAAGCTCTGAGCCGATCTGCTTTGTCCCCAGCGGGAGGAGTCATCACATGCACCAATGCTCCAAAGAAGCCAAACCGCGTTCTCTGCCTCCTTAGGTGGAAGGAGGCTGGGCCGAGCGCTAACCAGTCCAGATGCCACTTTGAAGCACCCCGATGAGGAAGACAGGGTCCCACCAGGGCCCGGAAACAGGAGTGGATGAAGAGGGTTTGGGTTCAGCCCAGGCCACTGCCCCTGGGCTTCCCCAGCCGGCCTAAACGCTGGCCGTCCCCAGAGGCGCCTCTGCCCCAAAGCCCATTTTCTCTGAGTCAGAACCTCCCACCTCCTAGCGCCTCAGCAGACCCGCTGCGAGCCCACTGGCTTTTCCGCCAACCTCTCTGTGCCCTCAGCTCAACTGAGTCAAAACAAGGACTCTGGCGAAAACCCGCAGACCCCACGGAAATCGCTCACAGCGCGGGGGCCCCGCTTATGAGGACCCTGGTCAGCCCAGACGACCGAGGTGGCCGGGTCTTTGCAGTCAAAGTACATTCCCTGACTCTTCACACCAGACAGATATCAGCAGCTAAGCCCGTGGGCCCGTGGGAGGTCCGGGCTCCGCCGGCAGGTGGCAGCGCCGCTCACCCCGGCCGGCAGGTGGCGCTGCGGTCCCAGGATGGTCGTGCTGGCGCCTGGGTTCCGGACGGCTGAGAACTGCGCTCTTCCAGAAGGTGCCTTGTGAGTCAGGGGCAAAGGGCGGGCCGCCTGGCGCTGAAACTGCGTGGGGGCACTTTGTGCTGGCCTCGGCCGCCCCTTTGTCCGCGCTGTCGGATGGGCACTCCTCTCTGCTCAGACACACGCTCCCACGTCCCGTCCGTCCGCGAGACTCCCCAGCGACGGCGCAGGCTGTGGCCGCGCGCCCCCGTGCACGCGCAGGGCGTGTGCAACGGGCAGTGCAGGGCCCCCCGGGGGCGCCCTTCCTCGCGCTGCGTCTTCCTTGTCCCGCGAGTAAAGTTGCTCTTCCCCAAGCACCTCGCAGCTCGCCGAGGACCACACGCTGACTTCGCCGCTTTGGCACAACTGTGCGACGTAAGCAGGGGGGCAACACTAATTAAACACTCGCAGAACAGTGCGTCACGGGACGTGTCCACACCCCTGAGATGGTTTCAGTGGCGGTGAGGGAGGGAAACGGCATCGGCGGATCGAAAATCCGTGCGGGTTGCTTGCGGCAGGGGCACGCCAGTGTGCCGCCAGGCATGCGGAAGGCCACGGCCACGGCCACGTCCGGGGCTCAAAATTCACACGTGAAACGTCCAATTCAGATTCCACTTATCACGATGTTCTCAAAATAGCTGATGTCTTTTTTTTTTTTCAGTCTATAGAATCTGGGCCACAGAGACCCGCAGAATTGTTTTAAAATACTCAGAATATAGAAATTCCTTTCAAATATTCTGTGTGGACCATTTGTCCTTTTCTGGAAGTGCAAAAAGAAAACCATTAGTTTTTAAGTATAAACAGAGAATATGTGTGTATAGACTTTAGGTTTGTTGTCAAATACAACTTGGAACAAAACATTTAAAAGTGAAAACGTCCTGTGTGCTCAGGCTACTCTAATGGTCAGCCGTAATCAGTATTAATTTCCCAAAACACACACAGGCTTTAGCTCGTCTCTTAAAAGAAAATCCTGTAGCCTAACAGCGCATTCACGGTTTCCTGATGTTATGTACCTTTGAATCCTCGATCCTGGACGCATCGCGTGCCCAGAGAGCACTCACTCTGCACCTGCCTGCCCCGCAGGGGTCCCCCACCGGCCCGAGTCTCCCACCCTTTGTCCCCGAGCGCCCCCGTCCATGGGTCTCTTCCCTGTCCTCCCAGGGGCAGACACCTACGTTTTCCCACCTTCGCTGGGGAGACAAGGCAAGAGAGGTGGGTGTGGAGGGAGCCCCTGGTCCAGGGTAACGACCCCTCAGACGGTCGTGGTGGCCAGAGGGGGGTGAGGTGCACGAGCAGACGGCCGGGGGGGGGGCATCCCCTGACAGGTGTTAATTTCCTAATGCTGCTATCACAAGTCACTGCAAACTAGTAGGTTAAAACAACACAGACTTACTCTCTGGATTCTGGAGGTCAGGGGGTCTGAAATTAAGGTGTCGGCAAAGTCGCAGTCCTTCCGGAGCCTCCTGGGGACGTGTTTCCCCCTTCCCAGCCCCTAGAGGCGCCTGTGTTCCGTGGTCACAGCCTTCCTCCGTCTTCACGGGCCGGTCCAACCCCCTGCTCTCTTCTAGCCTCGACCCTCTTCCATCTCCCCTACGAGTCCCTGTGGCTACACTGGGCCAGCCTGGATAACCCGGGACCACCTCCCGTCTCGTGGGGAGGCTCTCAGCTCAGAGCCTCAATCCAGATCCCCCTGCAGAGCGCCCCGAAGGGCGTGCTGCTCTCCACGTTGGGGACCCCAGTCTGGTTGATGTCACGTGTCTGGGCCCCATGTGAGGGACAAGAAAAGACGCGGGAAGCAAGGCATGAACAAAAGCCTGTGTATTTTCTTCCAGAAGAAACGGAACAAGATCCGCAGACGTGTGACCAGACAAAACCTGACAAACGCCTAGGTTTCCAAACTTGAGTTTGAAGCATTTTGCATCAGACTTGTGAGCAGAGCCCCAAACTGTTATCTGCGCCCTCCCAGGGCCGGCTCGCCTCGGGGCCGGCCTTTCCTGCGATTACTCTTACCGACAGGTACTGACCTCATGTGATGATGTAGAAGTTGAATTTGGACATGAATCACCTTTTAAATATTAACTAACTCTGCAAACCTTTCCACCACTAAATCCGTCTACTTTTCGGTACAGGCAGACCGGCCAATGTGTCAATAAAGAGGCTCCCTGCCCTTCGTTAAAGGGAAAGATCGCTTATAGGAACGCAGAAGGAACATCTCAGCCTTATTTTTAGTCCTTCTTGAAATTTTATTTTCTTATAAACAACCACTAGTGCGTCACACATTTTAAGTTTCCTTTTGGAAATGGAAAAAGAAAGGGAGGGAGAAAAGGAGAGCGGAGAGAAGTGGACCACAGAGTTGGCAGGACCCCTCAGCTCTTTGTCTCCCGCGACGCGGGCCGGGCTGACTGGGCGTCCCTTCTGTGACAACCTGCTTCCACGGTTTTCTGGGGACCGGCTGCCTAAGATAACCTTTCATTAGATACAGAAAAACAAAAACAGCTCTTACTAATAGAGTCTGGAGGTTACTCAGGAATCCTCGGCCGGGCTGTGTGGTTGGGCTAATGAGAGGGCAGCGCCCGCCTCGCGGGCGCTGCGGGCACCGGGGCGTCAATCTCGTCGGCGCAGGCGGGACGGAAGTGCTGGCCGCCGCACCAGGGCCACCCTCCCGACCGCAGCCCCCCGGTGGCCACCACCTGGGGAGGCCCCACTCGGTCGCCGCGTCTCGGGGTCAGCTCCTGAGCAGCCCATAAATAATAGTTTCCAGAAGTGCATTTTTCTGTTTACAGCCAGCCCTCTCCTCCACACCTCCCCGAGTGATAAATCTAGCCGTGCCGATCAACGGCCGCGTTGTTCCCAGCATATTACGGTCAGGAATGAATAAATGCCGCGTGTCACACGGCCTGCAGACATGCCGTAAATACAGCATCATGAATCTCTGTTTCATAAAATAAAGGGCAGGGCCGCCAGCCGAGAGCTTTCCTCGCGGCGGGGATCAGTGGGCTCTTTGTTACCGGCTGGGGCGGGCGGGGGCCCCTGCTGTCACCTGAAGACAGAGACGTGGGTCCCTGGCCCTCACCGCTAATGACTCATGAACCCAACCCTGGAGCCCTGGGTCCAGAAGTAACGCACGCGGGCCGGGCTTGGTAACAGCAGGGCCGCTGGAGAAAATATCCGGCCTGGAGGCGCCAGCTCACACTGGCCACCTGGCCACCTGCGTGGCGGCCACCAGGCTCCTGTGCGTGGTCGCCTGCTATGTGGGGGCCCCTTCGCTCCCTCCGAAGGCCTGCTGTCCTGGGGGTAGGGGCACCGGGCAGCTGGGACCCGGTTCCCTCCCCTGACTTGCGTGGTCACAGAGAAAGATGGAACTCTCACACTTACCCGAAGTTTAACAAAGAATCCAGAAAGGGTCCCTTACCCTCCCCCCCATCCCTGCAAGCGGAGAAAACACGAGCAAGCCCACGTCTTCCAAGTTCGAGCCTGAGCTCGGACGCCTGTGCTCTCGGTGGTGCGTGGGGAGGGCTGCAGGACTCGGGCTCCCCGTGCGGCTGACCTTGGCCTCCAGAGCAGAGGGAGGCCAGCCCCAGCCCTGCAGCCGCCCCAACACCACCCCAGCCGGCTGTGTCCTCCCTCGGGGGGTCCCCGGGGCTCACATGGGGGAGCTCGACCACAGGGCAGGGAGGAGGGGGCTCTGGATGGGGACACAGAGGACAACGAACCAGAGCAAACAAGACAGTATTTCACTTGTCCCTTCAAAATGGTTTCCGATTGGCTGCGCAGGACGAAGCCATCGCTTTAAGTGAGTTTTGCTGCCTCCTCTGCGGGAGCCTGCGGTGGCGTGGATGGTGGCGTGGATGGTGGCGTGGATGGGGGCCGGGGGTGGGGGGAGGGACGGGGCTGCCGCGCCAGGACGCCATCTGCCTCCTTCTGAAAGAGAGGAGGAAATGGGGGCGATTCCCGTGGGTCTTTTTTGGGGGATTCCTTCAGTGAGGACGCTGACCACAGTCCCGGGGACCACGAAGGAGCCACACGATTCCAACACAGAACAGACTCCCGGCACATAAACCCCTTCAACGCCGCCTCAGCGTCCGTTGGACCGCGGACACACTTTCAGGCTCAGGGACACTTTTGGGTGGATCCGGGTTTTGACACAGACGATTCAGGGAGCCCTCGAACAAAAGTACCACCAAAGCACAAACAGAAAGTTTGTCATAAAAGTAAACATTTACTCATAATGTGAAGAGAAACCTCAACAAATTATGCATTTACAAAACCTGACAAATACTCCAAACATAATAAAATCCATACAAGCATAATACAACATTTTTGTTGAGTATCGAGTAATATACACCAAATTTCTCCCAATTTTCTGCCATACTGTTTTGCCATCTTTCCATGTGCCAATGACCATTTCTAAGTTCATGTTTCCTATAAACAGAACAGAAAGGAAACTCAATTGCCATACATGCGTGAAATCTATTTTTATTGTTATTAATTGTTGGCCATGAAACTTGTGACTTCATGTAAGAGACACTCACTTTGTGGGACGCCTGGGGGGCTCAGTCAGTTAAGTGTCTTACTTGGGCTCAGGTCATGATCTTGTGGTTCACGAGTTCGAGCCCTGCATTGGGCTCCGTGCTGACAGCTGGGAGCCCGGAGCCTGCTTCGGATTCTGTGTCTCCCTCTCTGTCTGCCCCTCCCCAGCTCACACTCTGTTTCTCTTTCTCTCTCTCTGTCTCTCAGAAATAAATAAAAACACTAAAGAATTTTCGAAAAGAAAAAAGAAACACTTTCTGTAACACCGTTCCAGATGTGTGCCCGGCTGACACTGGGCTTCTGATGGATTCTGTCTTGCACGACTACCCTAAGCACACATATATTTAATCTATGTGTATGTTGTGTGTTTATTAGTGCATTTAACAGAGTATTCTGGACTCGACAGGGCTCTGCTTTGACCAGGCCTCGACGAAACCTGCTAGTAACTCATGGGCGTGAAAATGTCAAGCCTTTCCCGCAGAACGGCTTCGGGCTACTCCCTCGAACCTGGCCCCCGCTCCGTTGCCCACCTCAGCAGCCCCAGGCCCAGAGGACCCTTCCACGTTGGGACGGTCCCCTGCCCTCCGCTTTGGGTCACAGGCCAGGGGGAGGACAATGCGTGGGTGAATATTCTGGAAGCTGTTGCCAGGCTGGGGAGACGGGCAGTTCCCAAAGTGTCCACAGAAGCAACGGCGAGCCCTGGCAACACCCTGCCACGCCCCAACTGAACGCAGCGCAGACACGAGGGGACTGACGGCAGAGGCGACATGAGCGAGGGCAGAGAGACCGCGCCTGCCCCCGAGGTAGCTCCCTCTGCAGATGCCGCAAACACGCTTGGCCGACGGACGCACCCACGGCGGGGACCCTGGCGGCGGTGGCAGGAGGGGCGGCTGAGACGTCGGTCGCCGAGACCCGTGTCTGAACGTGTCTCGGGTGACTGAGGACGGGATGGCACGGGGCCGTGAGGCGGTGTCGTTTCAGCTGTGGGGGGACCGAGGCACACGGGTCCGCCTGAGCGCCCACTTGAGCCAACGGGCCGGCGACCTCCGAGCCGGGCAGTGACAGGGCGCTAGTCGGCTGGCTCCTACCCCTCGTGTGAAAGACGTTTTCTTTACTGGAAACTTAACCGGAAACGTGTTGGAAGTCACCAGGCATGTATTTGATGAAGCGCATGTGCTCCCCAGAGTTTAAAGTCAGGCTTTAGGGTCAGGCAGTGGTGCAAAGCCGTGAAACGTGCGGGTGCCTGTGGCCGCTTGCTCGCCTGCCGGACCTAAGAGAGTACCCCTTCCCGCGTAAGTGACAGACGTCTGACATGGTCTCCCCCAAAGTCAAGTATTCAGGGAGGGGCCGGGACGGGAATGGCACCTGCCCAGCACCCTGCTGGCCGTGCCGAGTCACCCAGTAGGCAGGCAGCCGCTGGTCCGTGTTAACTCCTGGGGCACAGTTCACGGTCGTCAGGGCCGTCCTGACCGTTGAGCTGGTCCAGCGAGAAGAGCAGGCGTGGGGCGGAACGAGGAGGAATTCGGGCTCCTGTGAGGAACCTGCCACCTCACCCCTTCTCCGCTGAAGTCAAAACGCAGGGTTTGTAAAGTTTACGATGCATGTTTTGGAAAACAATGAATTTTTCTGAGAGCCTGATGGAAATATATATTCCCATTCAATGGCTCCTAGGCGTTTTCCTGCCTTTCTATATAAAATTCCTTCTCCAAGAAAGGTTTTCCCTTGCATGTTTCCACGAAGTATATTATTGTTACAGCATGGTGTATATTTTTTACAATTAAAGCTGAAGTTTTTGGTTGCTCCCCATGGAACAATACATTTCTTACTGGATACCTGGTTTTATTCTTCTAGAACTCTTTACAACACCCCCCCCCCCCGTATATTGTAATTACAGGCTCCTGTCAGCCCCATTTTCCGTAATTTGTCTACTCTTCCCGTGAAAGGAACTGTGCTTTGGGCCACCACCCTGCCTGGAACACGCACCAGGGGCCCCGAAGGGATGCTCCTCTTTGTTCCCGGCTGCTGTCGGGACCCGCGGCCGGTGTGCAGACTGGTGGCTTGCACTGCTCACGGGTCTCTGACACCTGGCCCGCGGAGTCAGGCTCACACACAGACCCCCTGAGAGCTGCGGGCCCATCACGCCAGGCTCGGGTCCCTGCGCAACCCGGGCCAGGCTCCGCCTTGTCCCCGGGGCCTTCTCCGTGGACACGCGAATCGGTCCCCGTCTGCCCTGTCTGTGCCATCTTCTTTCTCTGGCTCCCTTTCCCTGGAGAATGGAGGGGACCCCGCCTGGGTTTGGGGGTCCCCAGAAGCCCCTGCCAGCTCTGCAGCGGGTGCTCCCCTGCTGGCGGTGCTGGGTTCAGTCCTGGAGGACCGTGGCCGCTCAGAGCACTCTCCCCGCCAGGCGAGACCTTTGTCATATTCACTTAAGGAGCCCCCGACACTCCTGTTGACTTCCTGGCTTCTCCGGTCTCAAGGTCATTTGTGTGCATTTCCTCCTATAAGGTAGTCTTACCGTAACCATATGTCACAGGGATGCCCGTCTTCAGGCCAGCCTCGCTCACCCTGATTCTGAGCCCAGCACCTCACTCAGGGCAGGACGGCAATAAAGGAACTGTCGGTGATTAAGGGAGACACCCACGAGCAGGTAATGGGTGAGGACCAGTGACCGGCAGGCCCATTCGCAGACAAGTTAGGATGGTTCACCTGTAACAGTCTGGAGGACCCTGAAGTCACGGCCCGGAGTCCCACACACGGGGCCGGAACCCGGAGTGTCTGTCCCCAGGTCGGTCCTGCACACGGGGCCGGAACCCCTAGTAGCTGTGGGATTCGGCCGTGTCCCTGTTGGGCGGGTCTGTGAGCTGCCCTGGTCCGGCCCTCGCGGGATGCCCTTGGCCGTGGCCGTCGGTGTGCCTGCTGCGGCTCTGGTCTTCCTGCCCACGTGGGAAGCAAGCTCATGTGAGCCCATGTGGAGAGAAGTGAGCCCAGCAAACAGCAGGATGGCCCATCACAGAGTCCAGGCGGCTTAGTCCTGAGCGCAGGGGGGCCTGTGGGGAGAGAACAGTGCAATTTGTAGGAACTCCAGAGGTCAGAGGTGAGGTCCCAGGAGGCGCCTCTCAGCCGGCTTCACTCCCCTGGGCTCACCACCCCCGCTTCTTTTCCGTAACAACAGGGAATAATAATTTTGACAATAGCCAGCCTTTGGGATGCTGGACGTTGTCCTACGCATTCTGTGTTTACATCTAGCCATCACCAAAGCAGCCAATCTGTGACGCAGGTTACGTTCCAGAAAGGGAAACCGAGGCACAGAATGATTAATCACCTTCATCACTGTGCCCCTGTCACTCGGCTGGCACAGGCAGAAGCCAGAGGCCCTAGCAGGGAGTGGGCCCCAAGGAGCTGCCACAAAACCGGGAACGGCGATTTCAACAAAGTTGAGATGATTTCCCCCTCCTGGGAGGGTGGGGCAGACTGGGGACAGTCCTGCCATCACTGAGCAGACACAGACGACTGACCCCGGGGGCCCCTGCTGCAAACTAGCAGACACCCGCGGAGAAGTCTGCCCAGCAGGCAAGCTCACGCGGCCACTCGAGGAGATTTATGGGACACCGTCCAGTAAACGATGAGTCAAAGGGTCTGGCTCATTCTCAGGGTTTTAGGACCTAGTCTGATTTGCAGAACTGGATAGGAAACAGAGGCTGGGGTAGAGCGTTCGGTTAAATGTAATTTCAGTATTGGGTTTGGTATGGCTTTCTTCTGCTAACACTCCAAAAGTTTATATCACATCTAAATATATCTAGCTTCTGGATGCGTAGGCCACCAAAAATATGTGCTTCAATGCCATTGCTTGCCCTGAACCATCAACTACTGACAGATGCCAGCACGAGGCAGCCACTCGGAATGTTTCTTAAAATTTCCATTTATTATAAATTGAACTTTGTACATACTGAATGTTGAAAGTGGCATTTGTAAACGATCACAGTAAAATTTACTGTGTTTGGAGACAGTCTGAACGGGTCTTTCAGAAACCGCTCGTATCAACTCAGTGGTTTTTACCATTTCTGTCGTCGTAGGGTTGCCCACATTCACCATCTTAAACCATCTCTGACGCATGTGTGTTGCTTTATTAGAATGAATTAAAGTATATGTTTTAAGGAAGAAGTGCCTTTTTGTATTTTTATCTTTTTAAAACATTTTTAGTGATGTACTTGTGAAAATAGTGTAACTTCCCCTTGAACAACTCCGTGCGAAATGCATGGGTCCGTTTGCACACTGTTTTCGATAAATACAGCGCAGTCCTATAAATGCATTTGCTCTTCCTTATGAGTTTCTTAATAATAGTTTTCTTCTCTGTAGCTTATTTTATTATAGGAATACAGGATATAATACATATAACACACAAAATACGTGTTAATCTCCTGTCCATGTGATCAGCAAGTCTTCTGGTCAACAGTAAGCTATTAGCGTCAAATCCGGGGGGAGTCAAGAGTTGCATGTGTACCTTGGACTGGACTGTGTGCCAGGTTGGTGCCCCTAACTCCGTTGTTCATAGGCAAGTCGTCCTGGCTAAATTGTCACTGAGTGATTGATTAGTAATGTGTTAATGCTGTGAAAGACAGCAAGAGTCACTCTACACGCAAGGGACAGCTGAGCACTTTCCCCATGGGTCAGCAGTATGAGGTGAGCCGGTGGAGTCCCAACTGGGAGCCGCGGAAGGGAGCCTGAGGCTGGTCCATTCTCCCTTTTCCCCATCACTCTCTCTTTCTCTCTCCCCCCATATTCCTCTTTTCCTATCAAGTCTTCTCGATATTGAAACAAAAATCAGATATTGATCCCCAAGTGGTTATTCCATGTTCTGGAGGCAAATATGGAGTCGTTTTTACCTTGGACAGTATATAAAGCTATATTTTTTGTCAGAGAAAGAAAAGCCGAGACACCACCTGGAAAGTCCCAACTGTTATTAGAAGTAGAGAATAGCTTCCGTTGTTCTTTACTTCCCCTTCAGTAGACTGTAGGATTGTCCACAGAACCACAATAAAACATTACTTGAGGAGACAACATTCCTTTTCACAGCGCGCTGGAAATAAAACCCTTTCTGAAAGAGAAGTATGGTCTCAGTGTTGTATTCGTTGTATTTGTCACGCAACATATTTGCAGCACAGTGTAGAGGGTAGTGTCTCCACCCCAAATTGTACATGCCGACTGCGCTTTTAATCTACAGTGGTTTTTGGCTTATGGCCACTTGCTTTCTGCCAAGAGGCACGCCGCTCACTGTGGGGCAAACGTGGCTCTCCGCTCTTCACCCTCTGCTGGTTCCTGGACTGAACGCCCAGCTCATGCTTTATTTTGACCCATGGCAGAGCCTTCGCCAATTATACTTCATGGGATCGACATATTTCACAGAACACAGCTAGTCTCGTATATAAGAAAGTGAGTCCAGAGCGAGGCCATGCCATAGCTATGGGGACACATCCTCCTTGGCCAACTACCGGTGACTCAACCCACCACCTGTCTTTGAAAAGTTCTCTTTCAGATGGTGCACACCTGGAGCGGTCAGCCTCTTAGGACGTCACTGATTCAGTTGATTCTGTGAGTCTGTACTGCTGAACATGGTCTGGCAGTGATTTCCCAGGGAAGACGCAAAGTGATACCAGAGCCTTCCACACTCAACAAAGGGCTGAGCAAAGCTGAGCACATGGGGAGCTTTAGAGATCAAAGCACAATGACTTAAAAATGGGCCACTTCTATTTACGTCACTGTGGAAGTGATTTTCCTGCTAAGCTCTCTAAAACAGGCATTTGGGTCTATCCGGAAAATTCAGGATGAGGCATAATCTTCAAGAGTTTTGAAGCTGGGTACACTTTCTCAAAGAGAGAAGATTAACCCTTATTTAAGGCAGCAGGGCTGACAGAGTTTGCGGAAGTGATGATGGGGTAGATACATGGCAAATAAGGAGCCCTTAGTGAGACTAAGGGAAACATTGACATTCTACTTCTCAGATCACCATTACCTGCACCTCACCTGCACAGAGAGCCCTGCTTGGGTCGACCTTCTGTCTGGTGTGCTTGACACTGAGGGGTCCCAGACGTGGGATTCTCAGCGTCAATAGGGCAGGGCAGTCCCGGGAAGGCTGGTCAGCCTGTGGAGGAGGAGAGATTCCTTTCTCTCCATCTTTTGGTGAGTAGACTGAAAGGCAGCAGGATGTTGTGTTTCAGACGGTTCTACCAAAGAGATTGGAGTTACGGCTTCTGTTCGGCATTTCCCTTCGGGTTTCTTACAAAAACATACTTCCTTTTATCGTCCATTTTGCAACTTTCTTGATTGGATATTGACTGTGAGGAATAAGCTTAGGAATTCCCCGAGCCTGCACCGGTGAGCTAACAAGCCATAAAGAATTAGAAAGCCATAGGATGAACACACCCAAGTCTGGGTAGATAAGGTAAATTAGGTAAATAAGATTAAGTAAATGGGGCAAAGGCCCCCAATATAGAAAAATGGGGCAAAGGCCCCCAGTATAGGACAAAGGTATAGGACAACAGCAGAATGTTGCTTTCACAGGAAAGAAGGACCAAATTAGGTAAACAGGTAAATAGGGCTATAGACGGCTGTGGGGTGAAGTTGCCCAGAGTGGAGCTCATTAGCAAAAAAAAAGGTGCCTTCTTGACCCTGAGGTAGTGTGCTCTGTATTTCTTGTCCCCTAGGCCAGTTTAAGTAAACAGACATGGTGCCTCACGTCTCCTATAAACAACCTTCCACCCAGCACCAGAATCTTTTGTATTGACCCAAACCCCTAACACCCCTAACTAACAGGGGTGGTTTCTCCAAAACCTCACCCCTCACACCCATGAGTTAATGTTCACAGTTTCATTGTCTCTCTGTGCATGCTCATCACACTTGTAAGCCTCTGATCCTAACAAAAACGGAGCAAGGACCCTTACTCAGGGCTCTTGTCTCCTCCCGGACATTAGCCTCTCTTGCATTTTCAATCCTGTGTCCTGCTCTCTTGCTGGACAAGAGAGAACTCCAGACCCAGAGTCTACGGCAATTGACAACTGTAGAATTCAGCAGAGCCGCTGAGCAAAATGACGCACTCCCTCCCCTTACTGTATCGGGCTGCGATGCTCTTTATCTCTGCCCACTTTGCTTGTCCTGATGTCAGTCAGTTTGCTACACCTCTCCCTTTCAGCCAGTCTTGGTGCGGTATCTGCCTGCCCACCTCTTACTGAGGTTTATCTGTGTCTTCATATAAATGGGTTTCCTGTAGGCAACATGAAGTCGGGCTTATTACTGTTACTGTTACTAATATTATTCATTCTGACATCTTGTCTTTCATTGGTGTCTTTAGACAATTGATGTTTAAAATTATTATTTTCTTAATGTTTATTTATTTTGAGAGAGAGAGAGAGAGAGAGAGAGAGAGAGAGAATCCCTATGAGGGATTCAATCTCATAAACCCTGCAAGCATGACCTGAACTGAAATCAAAAGCTGGTTGCTTAACTGACTGAGCCACCCAGGTGCTCCTAAAATGATTATTAATAGAGTCGGATTAATATCTACCATATTGATAACTGGTTTCTATTCATTATACTGCTTTTTTTCTTACCTTTTTCTGCCTTCTCTGGTTTTGACCAAACAGTTCATATGATTTCATTTTCTCTCCTATCTTAGCCTATCAATTATACTTGTCTTTACAAAATTCTTTGTGCTCGTCCTAAAGCGTGCAATGTTCATATGCGGCTGATCTGAGTCCACTTTCAACATCCCGCACTGTGCCATGGCTGTTAACTCAGAAGTCCCCATGCCTTCCTCCTGCCCCAGTGGCATTGCTATCATTGACTTGGCTCACCGATATGCCAGAAGTGTTACAGTATTACAGTGAACAAACGGTTATACATTCGATAAGGAAAATAAAATACCTTCACTTACTCCTTTTTTTATTTTTTATTCTTTTTAATGTTTATTTGTTTTTGACAGAGAGAGAGGGAGACACAGAATCTGAAGCAGGCTCCAGGCTCCGAGCTGTCAGCACACAGCCTGACTCAGGGCTTGAACTCACAAATTGTGAGATCACAACCTGAGCCAAAATCAAGAGCTGGCTGCTCAACCAACTGAGCCACCCAGGCGCCCTGATATCTCCTTCATTCTTAAAGAATAATTCACTGGGTATTGAATTCTTGGTTGGTGTTTGTCTTTAAACATTTTCAAGACAGTATTTCTTCCACATTTCACTCCACTCTCTTGCATGGACCTGGTGAGGAGTCCAGTGTGACTCGTGTCCATCCCCACTCCTGCATACACAAGGTCGGGTTTCCTTTTTCAGCATTTTCTATTCATCTTTGTCTTCACATTGAATATGGTACGCCAGTGTCTAGGTTTTTTGGTATTCATCCTTCTTAGTGCTTCCTAAATTTCCCAGATTTGTGGTTTGGTGCCCGTCATTAAATTTGGAAAATTCTTAGCTATTATCACTTCAAACATTCTCTCCTTTTGTTATCCCCATTATGAGGGCATCACACTTTTATAATTATCCTACAGCGCTTGAATAATTGCTTTCTTCTTCTTCATTCTCTCTTTCCTCCGTTTTCCAGGGTGGGATGCGCTACTGACATACCTTCAAACTCAGCAATTCTGGCAACACTGTGTCTACTAATGAGCCCTTCAAAGGCACCCTTTGTTTCCATTAATGTTTTCATGTTGAACTTTTATTTTAATACATTCTTAAAGCTTCCGTCTCCCTGCTGACATCATCTGTTCCTATACGATGCCTGGTTTTTCATTAAAGCCCATAACACGGCAATCACAGCTATTTAAAATTCACTGTTGGATTGTTCCAGAATCTGTGTCATAGCTAAATCTGGTGCTGATGCTGGCTTTGTCTCTTCTGCTGCATTGTTTTCTTGCCATTTAACACATCTTAATTTTTCTTTTTTTCTGTGAAAGCTGGACATGATGTATTAGGTCATGGGAACTGAAGCAAATGGGGTTTTGGTGTGATTTTATGTTAATACGGTGAGGAGCTGGGCTGTGTTTAACACTTGCTGTGGCTGTGGTGTCCGAGGCCCCAGTCTCCCCAGGGTCCTTGTTACTGACCCCCTGTTGTCTCAAAGTCTCTGAGAACTCTCAGACACACTCTGTGCACTGTAACTGCTACCACCGATTGGACCCATGGGTGTGGTGGTGATTTACTTATCTACATTCTGATGACAATATCTCTTCCCTTTAGTGAGTGCATCCCCAGGCTGTGACCTTCCCAAGTCTTCTAGCTTTTCTCTACCCCTTTCATGAGATGGGTAGACAAGAGGAACTGGTGTTGGGTAGTTTCCTTCTCCCAAGTTGGGTACATTTCTGTTAAGTCTTTGTCCCTTGAGAGTTGTCTTTTTTTATGTAGAAAACTCTGGATGTATGCATTAGTTTCTTTGGGCTATCGTGACAAACACCACAGACTGTGTGGCTCAGACCACAGATGTTTATTCTGCCCCAGTTCTGGAAGCTGGAAACCCAAGCCCCAGGTGTGGGCAGGAGGCGTCTCCTGGGTGTGTAGACCACGTCTTCACTCTGTGTCCTCGCATGATCTTTGCACTGTGTGTTTGTCCTCATTCCTCTTCTTATAAGGATGCTGAGCAGATTTGATCAGAACCCACCCGAATGACCTCATCTTGCCTTAGTCACGTCCATAAAGACCCTATCCTCAAATACAGACCCATTCTGAGGTCCTGGGGATTAAGACTCCAACATATAAGTCTTGGGGGTGGGGGACACAATTTAGCCCATAACAGTGTATTTCAAAATGGTTATTTTTACTTTTCCCTGACATGAGGGTTTTTCTTGACTCTCTGCCTTGAGAAGCTGCTGGGGTGCACAGGGGTAAAGCCTCAGAAATTGTGGGGTTCCCCTGTGACTACAGCCCCTGGGGTCTCTTGGTCTCACAATTGTCCACACTCAACCTACAAGAGTTTGTTTAAATTACCATGAAAACTTTCTTCCCAGGCCATGGTTCCATGACTCCTCCCCCAGGGAGCTGAACTTGGGGGTGCCCCCAGTCTGTCTGTCTCTCCAGGGTTGGGGGTGGTGGTTTTCCCCACAACCCCAATCCTCTGATGGGCCCGTGAAAAGCCACTGACTCAGTTTGTTCAGCTTTTCTGAAAGGATGGAGCGATGGCATCCAAGCTCTCTGCAGGTTCATGGTGATCTGGAGGTGGCTCCCCACTCCCAAGACCAAGGTGAAGGGACCACCAGAAGAGGTGAAAGGGGCTCCCACACACTGGGGCTTCTGCAGACATGCGGGGGAAGGGCCTCTTTCGGCCTCTCCCCACAGCCACCCTGTCTGATGCCGAGATGAGGTGACAGAACGTGCATCCTGTCACCTCGGAACACCCAGGGTAGGGATGAGTTTCCCCACCATTCTGCCAAGTCCCTCCCCTCACACCCAGAGACACTGCGCCCTCTGGCTAGACCCAGTCTGGGGCCCCCAGGCCCACTCAGACTCATACCCCGTGCCTGGCTCCTGTCCCGTCACGTCTCCCTGCCACCCGCAGGCCTGGGTCCCCCACAGATTGCTTGCAGGAAGCCGTCCGGAGCTCACCTTGCGGACTTTGTTGTTTCCTGATGTGTTCCCCACGAGACACCCGAGAGGGACTGTCCTACAGACACACAGGTGTGAGGAGGGACCGTCACACGGACACAAGCTTGTGAATATGCAGTACGGCTCCCACCAGCTGGAAATTCACACAAAGGGTCTAACTGAGCCTCACACAATAGATGTGCTGATGCGTTCCCCTTACTCATGGAAATGTCCAGAAAATCACAGACATGCGTGGTCAGCGTGACATTTCCTAGGTCAGCTTGTGGGTCGGAAGGATGGGAAGAGGTGGGGGAGCTTGTGGGTGCTCCCTCTGCCCCGTTCCCTCCTCCCTCCTTCCACTCCCCCTTCCCCCCTCCCCCTCCCCTCTCCTGCCCCATCCTCTCCCCTGCCTCCCCCTCCCCCTTCAACAACCCCTCCTCTGCCTCCTGCCCTGTCCCTCCCCTGCTCCTCCCCTTCCCCCTCCCCTCCCCTCAGTCTCTCTGTCTCTGTCTGTCTCTGTCTCTCCCAAGCTCAGCACACACATTTCCCTCTTGGCTGCCATCACCCAGCTGTCTGCATTTCTTCTTTCTCACCCTGAACCCCCCCTTTTAAATTTCACACAGGCTGACCCTCCCCCGCTGCATCTGAGGGCATCCTCTGGAAGCTGTTGGACCCTGTGAACAGGGCAGATGAAAGGTGGGGAGAGGAGAGAGGGCCTTTGCGAGTCCTTCAGGCTGACTGCACAGGTGACGAGATCTTTTCCCTCTTTTAGCAGCAGGAGTGACTTTGAAGGAAGGCCTGGACCTGACTCCCAGGGAAGGAGTGGGGGGCAGCACCCCGCAGTCACCAGGTGCGGCATCCCATGGACGGACGGGACGGGACTGGCGTGGAGACCACAGATGGGGGGCAGTGATGCGTCCCCCGTCAGCCCTCCCGGACTCCAGCTTCTGCAGTCACGCCTGGTCCTCGAAACGTAGAGCAAGCTCGGCTCGACCTCACGGAGACCACCCCTGCCTCCCTGGAAGCCCCCATCAAACCCTGCGGGAGCAGTGCCTCCTCTGGGACCCCATGAGGGTCACATCCGGTGCTCCACACAAGGTGAAGTCTCTGTGATTTTGTAAACAATCTTCGTGGCCTCCTTGGAGTCTCGGTGCTCAGGGGAGCACTGGGTTTAACAGTTTTGGTTTATTAAGACAACCTGGGCAAGAAATCACCCTTCCTTTTGTATTGGTCCCTATACCTGGAGTTTTAAAAAGCTGTAGGAGAGATTCATTAAAAATAAAAACATATGTGCCACCTACTATCTTTTGACTCGGGCTAGAGCAATGTCGGGGGACTGACCGGTCTTTAGAATTTAAAAGTGCATACGTTATTTTTAAAAATGACATTTTGGGGACGCCTGGGTGGCTCAGTCGGTTAAGCATCAGACCCTAGCTCAGGTCATGATCTCGCAGTTTGTGGGTTCGAGCCCCGCGTCATGCTCTGGGCTGACAGCTCAGAACTGGAGTCTGCTTGGGATTCTGTGTCTCGCCCTCTCTCTGCCTCTCCCCCACTTGTGCTCTGTCTCTGTCTTTCTCTCTCAAAAATAAATAGGGGCGCCTGGGTGGCTCAGTCGGTTAAGCGTCCGACTTCGGCTCAGGTCACGATCTCACAGTCTGTGAGTTCGAGCCCTGCGTCGGGCTCTGGGCTGATGGCTCGGAGCCTGGAGCCTGCTTCCGATTCTGTGTCTCCCTCTCTCTCTGCCCCTCCCCCATTCATGCTCTGTCTCTCTCTGTCTCAAAAATAAATAAAAACGTTAAAAAATAAAAAAAAATTAAAAAAAAATAAATAAAATGTAAATAAATAAAAATTAATTAATTAATTAATTAATTAAATAAATTAAAAAAATAGGGTGGCTCAGTGCCTGGGTGGCTCAGTTGGTTGAGCATCTGACTTCGGCTCAGGTCATGATCTCCTGATTCATGAGTTTGAACCTCACGTCAGGCTCTGTGCTGACAGTCGGAGCCTGGAACCTGCTTCAGATTCTGTGTCTCCCTCTCTCTCTGCCCCTCCTCTGCTCATGCTCTGTCTGTCTCTCACTAATAAATAAATTAAAAAAATTTTTTTTTAATTAAAAATCACATTTTTATTGTTTTCTAACAGTCTAAAATTGTTCCCATGTGCAATTTCTCTGCTGGTGACAGAAACCCAGATTGTGCCCGTGGCTTTGCTCCCTGGTCTTTCTGAGGCCATTTCTTGGATGTCCAGAGGCCTTCAGCTGATGGCTGGGTGTCCACCTGCCGTCACAGTGACAGTCCGCTCACACAGAGGTCTGACTCCTGCGGGAAGAGGTGGCTCTGGGTAAGGCCGCACCTTTTGGGAAGAGGCAAATGCTTAAGGGACATAAAGGTGCCGAGAGTGAACTGGGGGGGGGGGGGTCTTCATTCAGTGCCTGCGGCCACCATGCCCCCATTTGTCATGTCACGTGACGTGTCATTGCCACTCTGCAGGATGGATCGGCTCACACACGAGATGTTCTGGAAATCAGAAAGAAGAATTAGAAATCAATACAAATAGCGAGACCATTACATGCCTGCTTCTCGATCATTTCTCCCCTTTGGTGTGTGGGGGGTGGGATGCTTATTACCTCCTTCGTTTCCTGCTGGACCTGCCGAGAGCAGGGCTGCACATGGAGGGAGGGCAAGTGTGTGTGTGTGTGTGTGTGTGTGTGTGTGTGTGTGCAGACAGGTACTGGGCACTTTGCACGCAGTTCCTGGGGAGACCGATAGTCCTCAGTGGCTCACGACTTCTCTTCACGTAGCAAATGACCCAGGACCCCCTGGTTCCTGGGCCGTGGGTCGGCTCTACGTCACTGTCAGCTGCGGCTGCTCCCCGGGACAGCAGTGGTCCCTGTGGCTTCTGTGCTGATAGGAGACACTGATTTGTAAGATTTAAATAAAGGAACAAGTCTTCCAACATCGTATTCACACTTATCTGCCCACATTTGCACGCATTTTCGGATGCGTATATTTAACGTGCACACATGTAAATGTGCTAGACAGACATATGTTTCCGTCGTCCTTATTTCCTATGGCTTTGCTCGCTGAAAAACATCTCTCCCATCTTGTCACGACGTGGGTGTGAATTCGCTGAGAGGAGGGACAAGCCCGCCCGAGAAGGGCAGAGCTCTGTAAGAACTTTTCTATTCTAGCCGCTTAATACTGCACTTTGGCCAAATACTCTGCCCAAGCATCTCTGAGGAAAAGCTCTGACCACCCATTTCTGAAAATAGCTGAAGACACAATTAAATGCAGCAGGGAGAGGGCCGGCGTGGGGGTCAAGGGCTCGGTTTCTGAAATCTCGCAGAGCTGGGCTCCGGGCTCTGGTTGGCTCCTGGTGAGATGCGTAAAGGCTGGCCTGGCGCGGGGCCCGGAGCCCTCCGACCCATCAGCAGGGACGGGCAGCGGCCCCTGAGCACCCTGCGTGGGGCCGGTCGAGGGCACAGAAGGCAGGTGGCCCCAGGACCTTGTCTCTGACTCGGGCCCCAGGCCCCGGGGCCCCACAGTGGATCCTCTCCCCCATGGTGGCCGTGCGGTGCTCATGTGGCTGCAGAGACTGTCCTTCCCGCAGGAAGGGCTGACCTGTGCTCCTTCAGGTGTCCTCGGCTGCCGTGCACACCTGGGACCCGGGATGGTTCTCTGGCTCCCTCCTCGTGCGGAAGCGGTGAGTGTCCGTCAGTGTCGACCAAGCCCTGTCTGTGGACACGGCATCTACCATTTCCTCTGAGTTTTGCTGTGTCCCTGGGGCCTACTCTGGGCTTTCCTCATGTGAGCCCCCCACCAGAATCTCACTGCCTTACTGACCCTCCATCCAGAGCTCGTGTTGTGGGGCCCGGGGACAGGGAGGACGCCTGACCCAGGTCCCGCAGGATTTGCACCGTCACTGCTGACCTGACTCTTCCCACTCGAAGAAGCATCATCGTGCTGTCCCAGCTGGGGCCGCAGCAGGGAGGATGGGGCACATCCTGGCACGAGGCTGTCTCCCACCAGGTGACCGGGTGGGGCGTGTGGTGTGGAGGCCCAGGCCCGGTGTGCCACCTGGAACCGGGTTCACGGACCACGTGGAGGTCTCCCGGCCCCTCCCGCAGTTTCTGAGAACGGCCAGGTGCACAGGTGGGGGTTACCCGCTCTCACTGCCGGGCTGCCCCTGCACGTGACCCGCAGGCCATGTCACAGAGCCTAGGACGCCCCAGGGACACGGACAGGCGTCCACCCAGCTCTCCTACTTAGCGTCACGACCCCCGACAGCTCACCGAACCCGTCTAAGAGGAGTCTCCCTGGGAGAGCTGCCCTGAGGATTAAGTGACAAACGTCTGGAGGCACACGCATCCCACACTTGGCGCTCGGCTCTCCGTCACCCTGACCACCCTCCTTGTGGCACCACGTCCTGCCAGGGTGCCGGGCTGCCGGCCACAAGGAGCCGGGTGAGGTCTCATCTCACCGCTGTGCGCATTAGCGTGAGGTCAACACTCTGAGTTCACGTGGCCACGCTGCCCAGATACTCAGTCAAACACCAGTCAAGACGTTTCTGTGAAGCTAGTTTTTAGACATGACCAGCATTTTAATCAGCAGACTTTGAGTAAAGCAGATGATCCGCCCAGATGTGGTTGGACCGCATCCGATCGGTTCAAGGTCTTAAGAGAAAAAGAGAGAGGCCAACAAGAGTTTCCCTCCCACCGGCCTCAGCTCCACCTGGGAGCTGAGTAGGTCCATCCTGCAGGTTTTAGACATGACAGGCCCACAAATGCCCGAGCCAAATCCTTAAAATAAGCCTCCTTCCTCCCTCCTACCGGCGCTGTTTCTCCGGAGACCCGTGGCCGATACACCACCACAGAAGTTGGGCTTGACGGTCCTCTACTTTCTGTGCCCATCCCACGCCCAGGCCCTTCAGTCACTCGTCCAAAGGGCATCTACTTACAGGTCAGTGGTAGATGACCAGTTCTGTACACAGACATCCAGGCACCTGAAAAGCACGGTCACTGTTGTTGTCACGTAAGACAGGGAGCATAACACCTTGGTGGTAAAAATCCTTAATTATTTCTCAGTGGGTCGAACGGTAATGTATAAGTTTATTGGAACCTTGGCGATGAGGCCGTCGTCAAACTGTAGTCAACACCTCCATTTTCCCACTGTGCGCCTGTGCTGGTGACAAGGTTCTCGATACACAACGTGAAACAAGCGAAGCGTGTTTCCTGTTGATCTGTTACTCGTCATGTCGTCGGCCAGCTTTCTGGAAAAACCCTCGGCTCCCTAGTCGGTGACGTCGAACTTCACCACGCGGGCCGCCATTTTCCCGAGGCACTCATTCCCGCAGACAGCACGGCACTGACATTTCTCTTCCGGTCAGAGGGTGTTCCCATCCTGTACAGAAAGTCCAAGGTCTTGGGCCTTTTTAGTGTTTCAGGCTGATGGGTTTGTACTGTTGCCACTGCATTCTCCCAGGACAGGAACCTAAGGCTCATGTAAAACCCTGAAGGTGCTGGGTCCGTGTCCGGTGCTCTCCGGTGTGTGGTGAGTGTCGGTATTGCATCCAAGTCTCCTGAATGGACGAATGAGTGAGTGAATGAGTGAACAAATGAATGGTGTTGGATGTATGAATTGCTTTTGAACAGATACCAGCATGCAGTCAAATTATGTCCAGGTAAGACTTCCTGGAATGTAAAAATTATATGTATACCCGTGTATATGCATACAAATACGTGTGTGTATCTGCGCTCAGTGTTGATAGCACGCAAGAAGTCAGGAATCCAGCTTCCTACCTGGCTGGCAAGCCCCCCACATCCCCATCGTGCCCACACAAGGTACATTAGCTGCCACCCTAAGAAATGCATTTATGTACGTCATACGTTTCATATGTGACTTCTGAGGGAAGAGGGAAAGATCTTATTCTGTTCTGTGCCTTTCCCATCACACTGTGTAAAACTTCTTACAATGAAGCAAAGTAGTGAGAACTATCCCTGCCAAGTCGTACTTTAGAAAATCCCTTTTTGCTGATCATGAAATTTTGAAATAATACTCCATTAAGTGTTTCCATTCTGGAATGACAGACTTCGGAAAAATTAACATTCTTTTCCATATGTTGAATTTGAATGTAATGTAATATGTGATCACAGGGGAGGAAGACAGGGATAATTAATTACATTAAGTATGTGCAGAAAAGTTTGAGAGGAAGCGTTCACAATGGCTCTGGTGGGCGTAGAAACATCAGCAGTGAGAGAAGGGGCAGCTGGTTCACGTTAAACCAATTCCAACTCCGAATACGAAAATTTAAGTTCTCCGTGAAAGAATACAGATCGTGTACTCAGCGTCACTCCGTACAGCGCGATGGGACATCACCTGGCCCGAGGCCGCGTGCGTGTCTGGACGCCCCTATGCCACCCGCAGGGCGTGAGAACGTCACGCAGTCCCATGGGCTTCAGAGACGTGGATTCACTCTTTGCCAAGATCGATCCCCATGCCAGATTCTGAGTCGTCTTCTACGGAAAGGAAAGGGAGACCGTGGGGAATGCTGATGACAAGCAGCCCCGGGGTGGAACACATAATGGCGGACGGTCTCTGCATTGGTAATCGATGCTGGCGCTGGGGGACGGCGAGAACGCGGCCCTCGAAGACGAGAAGGGGCAGACTCGGAGCACTGGGTGGCATTACGGGCAGTCACCTGGACAGGCTCTGGCGACACGCAGGCCCTGGGTCCCTGCCCTCCCCACTGCCGGCCGCGATCTCCTTGTTCGCCTGCTGGTCCCGCAGCCCTGATGACGCCTGCAGCTGGTGAGGGTGCTCTTGTCCTGGGGAGTGCTCCACCTGCCCTCGGGGGGCTTCTCGGAGTCAGGGTGGTGAAGACCTGCTCACATCACAAGGAGATAATATTCAAAATCCAGCAAGCCTAATGGAAACTGTATTACAAGTCATGTGGTGATGTGAATCTACATAAGGCGACCAGTTATATCCTTAAGTATTCACGTTGTTTACCGTAGTGCATTTACCATTATTCTTAGCTCTTAATGAGCTCATTCTGCAATGACATTTTGGAAGAAAAGAGAGGATGGAAGGAAAAAAAGAATGATGTGTTCGCTCAGGATTCCAAATAAGTTCTGGAAGGATCACAGCCAGAAGACTGTCACGTTCACTAACTTCACAGCCTTGGCAGTCATGAGCGTCCCCACATACCAGGTACTTTACAAGAAAGAAAGGAAACCAGAGGGTATAATAAATCACAACTTTGTGGTGGACTTGGAACTTAGACATCATCATGTATGAAAGCGTCCACGTCCGTGCCCCTCACGGAGTAGGTGTCCAATAAACGAGTTACTGCTGAACACGCTTCTTTAACAGGCCGGGTGCAGTATGAGGACCCCAGGTGCACCTGGGGGGAGAATTCACATCAGCAACCACGTACACGCGGGAAGCAGAAACCACCTGTGCGCGAGCACTCTGTGCAGAGACTGACTCGGCGGTAAAAGGACCAAGGAGGCAGCTTGCTTAGCGGAATTTCCTGGCAAAGGCATTGACATTGGACCCGTAGCCCCGGGGGCTGCTCTCTGCTGTCATTTGAGCACATGGGGCCCCATTACCCTGAGCTCTGGCTTTGTACCTCAGGCAGCGGGAGGTTGGCACCTGAGCTCCGTGGCACGGAACCAGCCCCTTTGCCCTTAGCGACACATTGTGTCTCTTAGGACCTGACTCGGGACGGAGACCAACATGCTGCGGACTGGCGAGTCCTCTGAGTGTACGTCAGGGCAGCATTTTCAGAAACAAACTCTACTGATCAGAGATCTCACGTCAAACCCACATCCAAGAAAACTAAATCTCTGTATAGAACATAAAAATATCAACTTAACCAGGAACATCTTAAGAAACAAAACAGAATATGAGTCTGGCTACTCCTTCAGTTGTAGCTTGAACACCATACCCCATTTTAAGTGAAAAGCTAAGAATAGGGTTTGTCCCCCCTGAGAATTCCATGTATCCACGATTAACCAAAGCCAAAGCAAAATGGTCAGATCATTATCTTCATCACCCTCATTACCGCATGACGCGAGACCCGCGCAAGCCCGTGGGGACGTCTGTAAATGTGATATTGGCTAGAAAGTTCTTGCCAAGACGCCTGACTCCAAAAACATGACTGACTTACTTCCATTTTCCTAAACTCTTTTGTAAATGATTAGAATAAAATAGCACTTGTCTTCTTAAAGCTCAGGGCTTGACTCTTACGTAAAAATGGGCTACCTCTTGACATGGGGAAAAGGCTTTGGATGTTGACTTCACTTCACTCCCTCCGTGCTGGTCTGCAAATGCCTGGAGGCTGGAGGCTGAGGCGAGACCAGGGGCAGCCCCATGTCTCTGAAAAGCGTGAATGCAATTCAGCATAGGGTCCCGAGCTTCTACTTTCCCGACCCTGAGGGGGGCAGCAGGCAGGATGCACCAGAGACCTTTTAGGCGAGCCTCGCCAGGATGAGAGTTAGGACCGTGTACATGTGGCAACACGAAGAAGCGGGAGGCGCAGGATCCTGAGTTGATGGACATCAGTAAGGGATGTGGCCCCTCCAGTCGCCCAAATACATCGGGTGAAATCCGGCTGAGCCCCACTGAGCGTCCGCCGGGTGCGGGGGGCCGGGGGCTGGGCTTCGCGGGTGAGCCGAGTCTGAGGGGGACACAGTGCCACTGTAAAAGCTGCCACAGGGGCTCCAGAGCGTGGGTGACGTGGCGGGAGGGTCCAGGGAGGGGGACAGACTGCTGCCCCAGCGTGGCGCTAGGCGATCTCGGGGTGGAGGCTGAGGGGTGAGCGGGCGCACTGGGGCTGCTGTCTGGGGAAGCCCCGTGGGGTCAGAACGGAGACCCTCGAGGCTCTGCCAGAAATGCAGAGCACAGGTGCAGTCCGCCAGCCCACTGGGGAGTCTCTGGGGTGCCCCGATTTGTGTCTCCCCGCGGGTGACGCTTTGAGACCCCAGCACCTTTGAACCCGAGGTTCTTCCGTTGTGCCGCTCCCTGGCGACCGGGATCCGAGCTCAGCACGCACAGCCCTTCACCCTCCCCCAGGGACCCCATCCAAACCGCCACTGAAAAAGTCCAAGTAGCAAGATCCGTAAAGCTGCTGCTTACACAATAACATCCACGACAGGAATGTGCCTGGGCATCTGCAAACTCCAGTTACAACAGAGGAAAACATCAGATTAACAACACGGGGGAGATCAGTACAGAGAGGGTACCACATAAATAGTACCCAACAGGTTGGATGTTCGGAAAGAGACACTGCTACCCCAGGGCCCTCCACCAAGTAATTCTGAACCGGATTTTTTTTTTTTTGTTTTTTAAATTCGCCTGAAAAAGAAAGAATAGTGAAGTTGTAACAGCCTAATTGAAAAATGTGAGTATGTGTGGTAGTGTTTGCCAGACTGTGGAGTGTGGACCCCTGAGGTCACCTGAGACCTTCCTGAGGGGTTGCTGGGGAGCACGGCAATTTCCGTAGTAACCCTGAGACGTGAGCGAGGGGCTGAACCGTGTCCCCCAAATTCACATCCTAAAGTCTTCGTACCTGGTCCTTAGAACGTGACCCTACTTGTAAATAAGGTCATTGCAGACATAACGAGCTAAGGCAACGTCACTAGGGTGGCCCCAACCCAAGGTGACCAGGGTCCCCCAAAAGGGGGTGCACGAGGAACCCGCCATGTGAGCACGCAGGCAGAGCTCGGAGGAATGCGTCTGTGAGCCCGGGAGCAAACCCCGGGAGCTGGAGGGAGGCTGGGGCACACTCTTCCTCCCAGTCTCGGAGGGGCCCACCCTGCCCACACTCCCGGCCAGAGGCCCTGAGGAGACGGCCTCCGGTTGTCCCAGCCCCCGGTGCCTCATTGCTTAGGGCAGCCGCAGAGGACTCGAGCCTGTGACTGTTCTCCTGTGTGTGAAGTGCTATTGCCCGACGTGACACGACGCACGGGAACAGCGTCTAAGAGACTGTGTGTGTGTCTGTTCTTTGCATTTTCTAGAACATTCCAGGTTTAGAGTATAAACGTGTGTGCTTTCGAAGAATAACTCAGCTTTTTTCCACCTCTGCAAAGCTGTTTGGATTCAGAACCGTCTAAGCATCAAAGGAAATCTGTGTCAGGGCTCGACAAGAAACAGGAATGGTGCCGGAATATTGGCAGCCATCCCGAATCTCACGACTTTTCCTAGAGCGACGTCAGCAACAGCAGGGGGGGGCCGCGGCCACCCGACGGGACGCAGGACGGGGCAGCCTCATGCTGGCCCGCCGCCGGTGAACCGTCCTGTGGGGCACCCAGCGCCAGCCCGGTTGAAGAAGGTCTTTGGAAGAGCGGTTAGACCATTAATTTGACCGCATCCATCCCGGCTCCTGAGCGTGCGTCCGCGTAATCTGTCAGAGTGGGCAGCGTGCGCGAGGTGCTCCCGGTACACCCTGAAATATGACGTCCCCCAGGGAAAGCACAGGTGCTGCTGTGGGAGCTGTTGGGAAAACCTGCTGTTTCCTTTCCAAGGGACGTGGTGGTTACGGAGGAGGACTGGCCGACCGGCGCCGATGGCTGAGACTTGGGGATCAGACAGATGCTTCCTCAGAAGTGAGGAGGTGACGGCCCTCTCAAGGACCACAGCTTGTTGCCAAGCTGAGCGTCCGAGTGACAGTTGGAACTCAGACGACTTGATTCTGCCCCTGTGAGCCTGCCGGCTGCCCCGTCCGTGAGTTTTCCAGCGTCGGTGCTAACATCAACAAAAACGACTCCTAACAGAGGGTCTAATGAAAAGTGACGGCATTTGGGAGATCCACATGTAACTCCGTGAACTGCTATTTCCCAAACAACCACACACGACGCTGTAAAATGAGGGGGGGGGGGGGGCAGCAGGTGCGCCGCAGCACGCGACAGGGCAGCGGAGGCCAACACGGAACCCGGCCCTTACACGCGTGGGGCTTCCGCGCCCACCCGGCAGCTCACCGACCGGAAACTACCACCCAGAGCTGCCACCGTTACTGGAAAGGCTAGTTTTATGGAAGGGATCCTCCCTCTCCTAACGACGTACCTGAAAGGTACTCGACATTCTCTTTGCATACGTTGATCAAAGCATCCTCTCAGAGCATCTGGGTGGCTCAGTCGGCTGAGCGTCCGACTTCGGCTCAGGTCATGATCTCGCGGCGCGTGAGTTCGAGCCCCGCGTCAGGCTCTGTGCTGATGGCTCGGAGGCTGAAGACTGGAGCCTGCTTCAGATTCTGTGTCTCCCTCTCTCTGTGCCCCTCCCCCACTCACAGTCTTTCTCTCTCAGAAATAAATAAACATTAAAAAAAAATCCACGCAGACCCAACACGAGGGCAGGAAGGCGACGCTAGCTGCCTCTAAGCCGACGTTACACTGTCAACAATGTGAAATAACGCCAACTCTTGTCACTAAAGATCGTTCGGCTTGAAGATTATATTCATTTTTCATTAAACGTTATTTGTGTTGACAAATAACAAGCAGGTTTATTTACGTGTTTTTAATACAATAATAAACATGTTTTAAAATCTCTTCAGTTTTAATTTTAATAGGATAAATATCAAAAGACATAGCCCGCTTTATCGATTCGTTTCCTTTTCCCACTAGAGAATGATTCATTCTTACCTTTGTTCTTTTCTGAATTTTTAAGTTCAGGTCTTGGTGGGCACTTAGGTGGCTCAGTCAGTAGAGCGTCTGACTATTGATCTCAGCTCAGCTCATGAACCCAGGGTAGTTGGATCGAGCCCCGTGTCAGGCTGTGCACTGAGTGTGGAGCCTGCTTAGGATTCTCTCTCCCTCTCTCTCTGTCCCTCTACCACACTTGTATGTGCTCTCTCTCTAAAAAAAAAAATGTAGATCTTGAAAAAACTAAAAAAATGAAAAGTAAAAAGAAATGTAGACCTTGCCCTGGAGTTAATATTTTCAACCTGGATAAATTTTACTTCATGTTTAAATTCAGTGTACAAAATTAATATCAAATGTTGCATTTGAACCAGATTTCCATACAAGTGAATTTCTATATAGGCTGATAACACCACGATTCACTATTCTGCAACTTGATGGTCACATCTGAGCAGGACCGTCGGGTCCCCAGCCTGGCCATGGTGGAGGGAGGCACACATAT
The DNA here is from genome assembly GCF_023721935.1 of Panthera uncia. Lineage (NCBI taxonomy): Eukaryota > Metazoa > Chordata > Mammalia > Carnivora > Felidae > Panthera > Panthera uncia. The sequence continues at coordinate 118,366,218 of NW_026057580.1, read as the reverse complement.
GCCACTCTGTACCTTCCCCTCTGGGATGGGTATTGCTTGTCATGTGTGGTTTTTCCAAAGTGAATTTCTATTCACTGTAAGATTTATTTTATTTTTCTTTAATTGCAACATTTTATTTGTTTCATATCTAGCTGTTCTTACCCTAAGGAAAGAATAAGGAAATTACTCAAATTCAGCACTCCATTTCAATTTTTTAATGTTTATTTGAGAGAGAGAGAGAGAGAGAGAGAGAGAGAGAGGCAGAGTGGGAGCAGGGGGAGGGGCAAGAAAGAGAGGCAGGCACAGAATCCGAAGCAGGATCCAGGCTCCGAGCTGTCGGCACGGAGCCCGACGCGGGGCTCGAACCCACAAACCGTGAGATCACGACCTGAGCCGAAGTTGATGCTCAACTGACTGGGCCACCCAGGAGCCCCTCCATTTCAATTTTTAATAAAACACACTGAACACTGACCACTGGGGGAAAAAGCACACAGTTGTGATATTAATACATTCTTCTCCCTCCTACTCCCCTCCCCTGGGACCCATGATCAATCCCTGAGCCGTGAAAAACAAACCACAAATACAGTTTTGTTTTCCTTATTACTGTCTTTTGCTTACGCTTCTCTCTCTCCATCTCTGTCCTTCCCCTTTGCCAGAGAGGGCACTTCTGGTTGACCAACATTCCCAGAGGGGACCCGGGTATGGAGAGCTTCTCACAGCTGTAGAACGGCACCTTTCACAGGAGTTTCAGCTCCTTGGTGCATCAGTCAAAATTCTGTGTCCATGGCAATCATATGATATATTTCCCCACATGTGGAAATTATCATTAAAGATCTCAGTCAGATTTTATTTGTATTTTCAAAATTAAAAAAAAAAAAAAGGAACTCCACAAGCCACGGCATTATAGGTAAAATATTCCTTGTGGCTCCTGACCATGCCCGGTTCAATCATGTTGGAAAAACTGAATGTACCTTGTAGCCTACATTTACCGTCCGTAATTTCCTGTCACAAAATGAACACAGCTCTCCCAATCCCCTTGGTAAAAAACAAAAAGTGCTTTCTCCACGCAAGGGTCTCGTTTAGATTTGCAATGGGAAAATCACCTGTGTTGTAACCTTTCTTTGTTGGTAAGATTCTTAGTCATCTCTCTTCCGGTCCATTTTCACACATGGCAGAAATGTCAGTCCCTGACGGCATTGGCTGTGGCCACTCGGTCAGCCTCCACGGATACCCGTCCCCGCAGGCAGGAGCTCCGGATTCTGGGCACTTTTTCTGTATTTTGCTCTGCTCTTTGGGAGATTTAGGATTGGTTTTTGGTGGATGTTGCGGTCAGTAAGAATGCAACAATATAGCAGACAAAATAGGCGTTTCATACAAACTCAGATCCATTATCTGTGGCCGCTCCCAAGAAAAGAAATCCCTGTGTGGTCAGCGTTGACCCAGCCCTCCCTATAAAACGCCGGGTTCTTCTTCTAAAGAACTTTTGCTGCTATTTCCACACCCATAAGGTCACACACCCGCCTACAGGTCTGCCTAGAATATTGACAACCGAGCGTTTCCTGACCAGTGCCAAAATAGTGCAATACGTTACAGCTCCCTTAATGAACCAGCTTTCCCTAAATGAATGCCAGATGTTTTACAGGTGGCCTGAGAGAATGCCACAATTCCTAGGTTCCCATAAATAATGAGAAAGCTGTCAAGAAGAATGTGCAAAGACAGATCAGCAGCATTCCTGCCGGTTAACTCTTTGTCAACTAAAAAGCCCTGTTTTCCTTATGACAAAACGAAAGCAATGGTGGTAATGGATGACAGCTTCTGGCTGGTATTTCTTCAAAGTGGAATAAACGCAGCTTTTAATCCTGACATTGAGACAATGCGAAGGTGCGGGGCACTGCCGTGGGGGGCACAGAATGCCGTTGCAGGAACACGAGGTCCCTCGGTGCAGCGAGCACTCAGTCAGACAAGCTTCAGCCCACACTCTCTTCTGTCTCTTGGCCTTCCCTTCAGGATCTGCTTCTCGGCGAGCCCTGACTACTGCACACACCAGCCCCAGAAGCCCTGATGGCTCTCTCTACGCACTTGCTTTTTCCAGAAATTTCACGTAAATGATACCAAAGAACATACCGTCTTTTGAGTCTGCCTTCTTCAATTCTGCATAATATTCTTTGCTCTCCATCAAGTTTGCCAAATGCACTCACTGGTAGTTGGTTTTTATTTCATGGGTAAATGATATCCCACGGGTTGCCTACCCCCCTGAGATTTGCTTATTCATTAGTCTTTTGATGGATATTGGGGTTGTTTCCCAGTTTGGCTGTTATGAAGAATGGTCTGGGCAATCAGATGCAGGTCGTTGTGTGGACATCTGCTTTTGAGTATCTTGGGGTGTATTCATCAGACCCCACCACTGGATCATAAGCTAAGTGGATGCTTGTTTTTGAAGAGACTGCAAAACTGGGGCGCTTTGGTGGCTCAGTCGGTTGAGCCTCCGACTTCGGCTCAGGTCATGATCTCACAGTTCGTGAGTTCAAGCCCCACGTCGGGCTCTTTGCTGACGGCTCGGAGCCCGGAGCCTGCTTCGGATCCTGTGTCTCCCTCTCTCTCTGCCCCTCCCCCGCCCATGCTCTGTCTCTCCCTCTGTCTCTCAAAAATAAATAAACATTAAAAAAGAGGAGAGGGAGGCTGAAAGACTGCTTTCCAGAATGGTGACACCATTTTATGACTCCACCGACCACGTGTGAAGGTCTCCGTCTCTTCCCAACACTGGATGACACCACACTTCTGGGTTATGGACATTCAGCGGGTGTGTGGTGACAGCTCATGTGGCTGGGCTTTGTTTTCAACGGGTAAGATTCTTGGTTGTCTGGTGTTCCTTTTATCCAACACTTCCTTACTTTCAGACTTGCAAAGCATCTGTCGAAACCTCTTCCATTTTCACCTGTGTGTGTGTTGGGCTATTCTGAAGATTTTCTCTTTATCACCGGCTTCAGTGATTTGCTTGCCGTCTGCTTTGTTAGACATCTGTGGTGTGTCCCTGTGTGTGTGTTGCTCCTTCCACTTAGGATTCATTGAGTTTTCTGGATCTTTCATTTAGAGTTTTCATCAAATTTAGAAATGCTTTTGACGACTAGTCTCTCAATGACTCTTGTCTCTTTGGGAGACTCCAATTATATGTGTGTTATAACTCCCGATGTCGCTCTACAGGTTGCTGTGTTCTTGTTGTCCTCCCGTCGTGGCTCTCCGTGTGCATCGTTTGGGATATATCCCAGTGTTCTTTCCCCAGTTTGCTAATCTGTTTTAGGAGAACCCATGGTCCAACTCAGTTCTCTAGATTTGGAGAAGAGACAGGACTCGTGCTAAAGCCTGATCACTGAAAGGTATTGAACTACCAAACGTATAAGCAAAGGATGCTCTTGACGGCCTGGTTTTCGCTTTTTAGATACAGTTTTATCGGCACACACCATGCTCATTCTTGCGTGTGTTGTGTGTGACTTCTTGTGAGCTACAACGACAGAGCTGAGAAGCTTCAGGAGAGACCATGTAACCTGCAAAGCCTAACATACTTGCAGCCGATCTTTCACAGGGAAAGTCGTGGGAACCACGATCTGGGGAATTCTGAAGGGGCCACAACGCATGAGATGGTCCACTTTTATCACAAGTACACCACAAGTAAGTTTCCTACTTACAGGAAACGTGATGATATTTAATGCAATACTTCATGGAATCCATAAACCTGTGTATGATTTGCTTCCTTTACTAAATTTCAATTCTGAGCAGCCTTTACCTCATTTGACTCAGATTCCCTCTTCCTCTGTTAAAGGGACGCATTGCACGTCCTCATGAATCGCAGTGTTAAAAGGCCCAAAGAACGTACGCAGTGACCCGAGTGCTTTACCTCCACGTGACACCTCGGCCTCTCGGCTAACCCGTCGCCTTGCTGTGGAGAGTCCGTGTGTCTGATGGGAGCCACCTGCGGGGTGAGCTACACGCGTGGCAGCCAGAGGCGTGGACTCTTCGTGGGGGAAGAGTGCGTGGAGCAGGATTCCAGGACTGGCATTGGTCTCCCTCGAGCCACGCTTGCCTTCAGAAGCGATAAACACCCGTGAGAACTTACTGGAAAGAGGCTGCCGCTTTCTGGACTGCCACTGAGCTCCCCGAACGGTCCTGGCAAAGCCTTCGTATAACGTGGAATCGGTTTTCTGCTGGAAATTCCTGCCGCAGATGCCGTGTGCGAGGTGGAGGCACAAGGAGGGTCATTTCTCCCCTGGAAGTGGCACGTCCCTCACACACCTGCACACACGCAATGAACAGTAGAACAAGCAGGTGTGCTCTCGGGGAATACACCCTCTCCGTCTGTCCGTTAACACACAAAATGCCAGAACAACATCCAGTTGTCCTAACGGTAATAACAACAGCTAACAACTTTCCCATCTCTGTCTGAAGCCGTGTCTGAGCGACTGTACAACCATTCTCTCCTGTGTGTGTTCCTGTACTCCGAGGGGTCGGAGAGAACATGTAGAAAAGGTGATTTCTGTGGAATTCCTTAAATGACAGCCAGCGGATGCCTTTATTTATAATGCTCTTTCTCAGATATTTTGTTTTATGTTCTGTGACTGAGTTTTAAAAAAAAAAAAATCAATCTTAAAAGTCAAAATTGTCACAGCTAGGCTGTGTGTCTTTGGACTTTGTCCAATATGCCCTTCTTCACAACTCATGCATTTGTTTCTTTTGAAGCACTTGGGTTTCCTGCTCGGGGAACAGATGCGTGACGACAGAAGCAGGGGAGCGCACCCGATTCCTTCTGCAGAGAAAGCACGCCTCACTTCCTTCCCTTCACACACGAAAGTAGCTCTTCCACTGACTCGGTGGCCAGGGGGGCGCAGTCTTGACCCAGAACCCGCTGGGCCAGGGCTCGTGGCCGGTGGCCACGCATGCGTGTTGATGGACACTCTGGGCTGCCACCGGCCGCAAACCCGATCCCGTAAGCCGGGCAGGGCCTCTGCGTGACGGGGTGCTGAAGCAAGGGCTTCTCCTCATCCCCCCAAAAGCCACTGGGACCCAGAAACTTCTGGGAGAAAGACCCAGGGAGTTTTCAGATATGTGGAAGTGCAATTTCATGCATGACGGCTCAATAAAGCATATTAAATACATTCTTTTCTTCAAATTTCAACCAGACACCTGGCTCGAGTGCAATTTCCAGTTGAGTTTCTCTCCCTCCAAGCCACTGACATTTGTAACCGTTCACATGTTAACCCAAACCACTCACTCGCTCACCTTAGTAAAAGCATATTTTTGGATTTTATGTGCTGGGATAGGACATCAAAGAATTGCTTTTATTGTCGAACTTCTACTAACTAAGTCTGAATTCAGAACAGACCTCGCTCAGCAGCAAAGGGGTCTGGTCAGCAGATGTGCTCAGTGAGAAAACAGGTGAGCTGAGAGCCATCGGAGTCTAAACTGAAGCCTCCCCCCATCTGGAGATTTTAGGAAGAATCCTATACATTTAGTGGATGGAATTTCTCTTTCCTTTGCTCAGATCACTTCCCCTTCCAGTTTCTTTTTGGAAGTGATGTCCCCGTCATGCAGAGTCAAGACTGCCCGATGAAGGGTTCTCTCTGGAGGCCTCAGATTTACACTCTCAACTGCGCTGGGGGACTGTGGCTGTGGGTGAGACAGTCTTCTCTCCAATTCAAAACATACTAAATGGAGAAATAGAACCAAAGGCCCCCTTGAACCGTGAAGAAGAAAACGTCCGTCCTCTGCCCCACCTCGCTCCCATCCCTGGCCAGTCCAAGGTGACACCAGCTTTGTCTTGGGTCCATCGACCCGAGAAGCCAGCAACAGTCCTCGTTTACGCCCGCCTGGGAGCGAGGAGCGGGGGCTGCCCACAGACACCCCTGCGGCCTCGTCCGTGTTTCTCTGGCCCAAATCCCTAGAAGCGCCTCTGGACATTCAAAACCCGATGTACTCGGTGTGCTGTCTCCAACGTGCATCCTCGTCCTCCTTCACCTCCTGGGACGATCTCGAAGGCGGTCTCTTTCTGTAGGTGTGTCCCTGGAAACCAGAACAATAAGCTGTTGATCCTGACTCTTCTCCTGTCCACACAAAGGTAAGTTCTGGGAGAAACGACTGCTTCTCCTCTAGAACAAAACTAAACATCTGTAAATCAAAGCCAAAGCCTTGAGGGTGTTTGTCTTAAAAATTCCAACACAGCATTCACTTTTAAATATTCTGCACAACTGAACGAGGTTTGCCCACATGTCCACGCGGTTCCCCAAACGTCTGTTGTTAATCATCCCTCCCCCAGCCCCCGCCGAGGGGTGCTAGGAGCACCAAGCCCGCTCCCCGCTCCACGAGGCGGACCGCGGTTTCGGACAATCGCTTTGTCTTCTCTTTAAAACATTGCTGTTCACCGTCAACCATGAAGCTAGAGGGAGAGTCCTTAAGATGAATTTAGACTCGCTCAGAGGACAAGGCCTGCGTCGGGAGGGGCCGATGAGAGCTGCCACAGGCTTGTTGTCGTGGACAATGGGAATGTTCTTGATGAAAAATGTTAAGGAATTTTTCTACCCACAAAAGTTTGAAAAAGAGGAAATTGACTTAAATCAAAACAAAAAAATTAAAATGTTTCAGTTTTACGCAAGGGAAAACTTGACTGGAAAACAACAGAAGTTAGCTCTTGAGGACGAGCTAGTGCTGGAGAGGAGGCTCTGTGTGGCCTTGGGCCGGGAGCAGAGCTGGGCGCAGGGGCCGGCGTGGGGGGCAGAGCCGTGGGCACAGGTGTGTGTGGGGGGCAGAGCTGGGTGCACAGGGGGGGCGTGGGGGTGCAGAGCTGGGCACACAGGCGGGTGTGGGGGCAGAGCTTGGCGCACGGGTGGGCGTGGGGGGCAGAGCTGCGGGCACAGGCCCAGGGGCGCACATGTGCGTTCCTGGCTTCACCTGGTCTGAAGCTTCTTGGTGTGTTGGGCACCTGGGTGAACCTTACTCCCTGACCTTCCCCAGTCCTGGCAGGTGAGGGGAAGGTGAGGGAAGGCTTTACTCTAAGGGCTTTTCGACCAGTGCGAGGTAGGTTTTGTGTGCACTGAATCGCCCCTGAGGACCCGGTGCTGACGGTCAGTAGATGTGTCACACTGGATGTGCCCCCTCACTCCAGTACGGGAGTGGGAGTCCCCAGATTCCAAAACCTTCACGTCATAGCGGCCTTGTGCGGAGTTCTGTGTTGAAACAAGGACACCTGGTATGATCCGAGTAGGATCTCATTCTTGTAATCACTCATCTGAGGCATCGGCGCAAACCCCAACATCTCTTAGGGTATATTATTTATCTCCCTTCATTTTAGCGTTTATCCACCAATGTGCTGTGAAGGGACCACCCACACATGTCCTATGAGGTGGACGGATGGTTGAAATTACACGCTCAGCGTTTCCCAAGTTGCCCGACTTTCAAGATCCCTGGGGGGCCCACCTGGAGGCCCTTGGGCAGGTAGGTTTGACGATTACCCAGGGCTGACTGCCAGGGTCACTCGTGTGGTCCCACTGAGGCACTGGGAGGTCAGTCCCCACAGCTGACTCCCATGTCATGGAAAGCTGTAGTCCTCCCGGGCTCTGTTCCCTCCAGAAGTCCCAATTCTGTCCTTAAAACAAACAAATACTTTTCACTGAACCACTGTGTTAATCAAGAGACAGAGACCTCACACAAACGATGTTTTCCTAAGCAAGCAGTTACGGACTCCAGGGCTGGGTTAATGCGTAACAGCCTTCAAGACTCTGGCCGTGTTTACTCTTAACACAATATTTCTAGATGAGAATGATAAGAAATCAGTCGCACGAATCCCTTCGAACAACACCAAACCTAGCATCTGATTTTGCAAATTAAAAGCTGGCAGCTAAGACGCTCAAACAGAAAGGTAGGTTTCGCCAAATGGACGGGTCTGGAGACAGCCGACGCTGTGCCTTGGAGGTCGGGGAAAACCAGTGAGGGCCAACCTCCCGGCCAACCGCACCCCTTCAACACACCGAGGGCGTTCTCCCCCTGAATCTCCGCCAGCGCAGGTGTGCGAGCTAATTGCACCAACGCAGGAAGGCAGGGGAGGCCGCCGCAATGAGAAATCCTGCGGAAGTCTGGGGAGATCGCTTCTTACCCGACGGTTACCCCACACCTGGCCGCTTCAATAAAGTACAAGCGTCAGCAGCCACCTTCGCCCTGCCTGTCCCCACTGCCTTTCCTGAAGTCTCTGTCTTCTGGAAAGTCTGTACTTAGGAGTTGGAGTTGGAGGGGAGGTAGAGGCAGTGATCAGGGAAACTTTCCTAAATACGGGACCAGGAGCGGAGTAGCTGGCACAGTTCACAGGACTCCACTGGTTTTCCGGAGCTTTGCTGTACCGCGACCTGCCGGGGAGGTGTCTAGGATGTGCCACGGAGAAGAGAGGAAGCCGGAAGGGCGGTCTCACACCCTTCGCACCCCCACACGCCCAGATTCATGGTAGAGTTTCCTGTAAAATCTCCCTTTGGAAATGGGTCTCACTGGCGCAAGGCCCCCAGCTGCACAGACCACCTTCCCGAATCCGAATGGACGCCATTCCTTTTGGGGACGAGACGTTCTAACGTTCGGTCTCCCACGTAAATGCTAAGCACGAATGACTAGACCCCTACCCCACGTGCGGGGATGGGGTTTTGCCAGAGCTCCACGTGGCCGTGGACTTGGTGTGAGTTAAGATGTTCCTCGCCCCGCGGGCAGTGGCAGGTGTGAGGCTGCTATTAGGACTCTGCGAGGAGCTTCCGTGTCTCCTGAAGGAACGAACCCAGAGAGGGAGGGAAGCCAGCAGCCAGTCCCTGGGTCCGTGGTGCGGCGTCTGCTTCCTCGGACGGGCCAGGCCGCGGCGTTCCCTGGGAGGCCGGGGACAGCAGCCACGCGGGATGCCACAGCCGCAGAGGGGTCCGCCCCCCAGACCGACTAGCGCACGGCAGACGCCGACTAGACCGATGGTATTACGTCCCAGCCAGAGGCTCCCGAGCCCCTGGGACGATTCGGTCCACGCTTTGCACGTTCTGCCGCGAGAAGGCAGAGACAGCCAGTCGGCTCAGGTACAAGCCTAACCTCGGCATTAAGGGCACAACCTCCAAAGACGGGAATTGCAGGAAGGTCCTTTGTCATCTGAGACGCTGTCTTCTTTCCACCTGGCACAGGTCAGCACCGGCTGCCCCTCTCCTGAGCCCCTCCGGCCCCCAGTCTGAGCCCCCTGTTCTCACTGGGCCCCCTCCGTCTCTCCTCCACCTCTCTGGACCCCTGCTTTCCTGACTGCCTGCGCCCCCGGACCTTTGAGGCTAAACCAGTGTGGTCGGACGGCTCACCTATGTGACCAGCTTCACGCCCTGTGGCCCTGCCATCTCCCCTCCCTCCCAGCCCCTGCTCTGCATTCTTGCAAAACCCTCATCTTCCCTGGTGCCGTGCAGGTGCTGCCATGGCCGAGGGGCCTCCCCGCTCCTCCCTTCTTGCAACCATGACCAAGTGTCACTCCGCGACAGGGCACAGGCCTCAGCTGCCTCCTTACGGCATGTCTCCTGCTAGACCCCTAAGGGGACCTGCCTTGGGGTCATTACCCTGTTTTCTTCCCAGATGCTCCCGGCACCGGCAGGTTGTACATGAAACCACACGGTGGGACTGCGCACGTCCCCACGGCCGGCCTTCTGCAGACGAGACGTGCAACTTTCTCCCTCGCCCGTCTTTCTAGGAGGACCTCTCCTCCCGCTTCCCCAACCTCAGGGTTGTCGGTGTCACGTCTGAGCTCAGGGCTTCCCCCCTTCCTCCCGCCGACTCCGCCCGCAGGCCACGCAAACTCCTGCGAAACCCTCGTCTCCACCTGGAAGTGCTTTCTTCCCGCGCTCCTGGGCCTCACCATCCGTTCCGGAGGTGCCCCCTGCCTTGACCTCTGCCCTTACCACCCTGTGGAGACTCAGGTCTGCCCCTAATGTGCTAACTCTGCTCCCTGGGCCTCGTGGCCGCTGGGAAGCAAGATCCCTGCAGGGACCCCAGACGCTGCTCCCAGCTTCACCCTCCAGACGGGAGCGGGCACCTTATCGGGACACACGAGCCTTTCACCGTCCCCAGAACATCGTGACGGGGCCGGCCGTTCCCTCCGTGAGCTGGCCGCCAGCCCCCGGCTCTCCAGCTGGCCGCATGAGGGATGCGCCTCTGTGCACATGCTGAGAGCTAGCACCTGAATCAGGCAGAGTCCAGAATCCGGCCCTTGAGTTTCTTCCCAGGCCTTGACAAAGCCCAGACTTCCCCCCTCAACCTTCAAGCGAGTCGGGATCCCTTCTTCCCCTTTCTATTCTCAGCTAGTCAGTCAGAGACGTACCTGTTTGTTCTGGCACGGCTCTAGGCCCTCCGGGCTGGCCTCAGGACCTTGGTTCTTCTCTCCGCCCACCCTGCAGGGTCTCACCGACCCCTTTCTCTGGGCAACACTTTGTCTCACGACTCACCTGGAACGCAACAGGGGTTTCTCTGCCCTGCAATCGGCTGCACCTTCTGACTGAGCACAGTCCTCCCACGACTGGGACACAGGCCCTCGGTGGGGGTCCCCGCTCTCTCTTCACGTCTGCCGTCGCACGGCCTCCTGTCTGAATGGTTCCGGCCCCAGGTCCCTTCTCCGGTGACCCGGCGAGGACTGGCAGGTAGCCCAGGTGACTACACACTCATCATGTCATCCTAGAATGAGACGTGTCCCTATGCTGGGCCACCTGGAACCTAACACATTCCAGAGGAACACATTCTGCACTGTGGTCATTGTGGGATTGTGGGGACAGCCCGGTTACAAACGTTCTCCTGGAGAGAAAAGAGCCATATGTAAGTAGCTCTTGACTCAAAAGCACTTCGTTCCCTGGAACGATCGATCACCTTTGTTAAAACCAGACGGTAGGGGGCCCTATCGCTTCTCGCAAAAACATTAAAATGTTTTATGTGTTCCATGTGAGAAAGAATTCACTTAGCCGGTTCTTGAGATTTCCCGTAAATGTCTAATTAACAGTGAGAATTTCGTTTTACTTTGCACCAAGGAAGCAATCATTGGTTTTCATTTTTTTTAATCTAAAGCAATTTACTGCAATCATGTCCTCATGAACTGAGAAGGTGGTGGAGAGAAAGGAGTGAGGCTAATGGCAAATCCTCATCTCTGTTCCCCCAACAGGAACCCGCAGACACAGCCCAGGTGTGGTAGATGCCATGCCGCGAGCCTGTTCAGAGCTGTCTGTCTGTCCGTCGGGCCCCGGCTGCCCTGGGACAGAGAACGCACACAGATGGGAGGCCAGGAAAAGAGAAGAGGTCCCTGACTTCTATGATCTCGGAAAAGGTCTGCTTTGCTAAAAGGCATCTGCACATCTGGGCAGCTGTTTCATGGTGGGTCGGTCTGGACAACGTCTCCCAAGCGCCAGGAAGGCAGGGCGCCGTCTGAAGGTGACCGCCGGCACCCGAGCCACGTGCCCGAGAAAACGCATCTCCGTTCACGTTTGGATAAACGGTTCCTGTTCCTCTCATTCCTTGCATGCGCTCCGGGGCCCAGAGCATTGTGTGACGGCACAAATATGCAAGTCTTTACCCACGTGTCCAGACAGAGGACTCCCTCCTGATCCGCGGGCCACCAACCATGTCATCGGATTTTCTGAAAACCTTAAAGGAGACCGCACTTCTGTTCCGCCTGACATTAAATAATATAAATACATCCCCGCAGACCGCTCAGCGGGCAGGTGCTGGTTGAAATGCAGAGGGGACAGCTGGGAGCGGGGAGGGAGAGAGCAGTGCCCCAGTCGGGCAACCATGCAGGGCAGTGACGGGTGGCCGAGGCGCGGGTCAATGGGGGGTCCGCGGCATGGAGACTCCCGAGGCCCCGGGCTCTACCCGCTTTCAGCCGCTGGCCATCCCCGTGCTGCGACTGGAGTGTAAGATCTTCTGATTTTTCAAAGCGTGAAATGTGTATCTTCTGTAAAATACCTGATTTCTAAAATGCCATTTAAACAACGAGCCTCTGGGTCACCACAGACGACCCTGGGCTCGCCAGTTTGCAACTTCTTGTCCAGGGTGCTCGATTTACACATTTTTCAAAGGCAGGGTCTACTTTCCAAACGGAGACAGGACGGAAACTCCAAAATAAAAACTGATAGAATCACGTTTCCGTTTCCACTGCATTAAACACCGTGTTTCGCTTTCTCATATTTATGTATCATAATTGAGGAAACCATGGCACGTTTCTGATAGACATTTTGAAGTGGAAACTGGAGACTCAGTTGCGAAGGCTGCTCTACCGAGAACATTCTGATTCTCTCGGAACCAGAAAGATAGTTGCAAATAGTGCTTTCTGGAGGATGCCTTGCAGCCCTGGGACGTGTCCAGGTCAGGCTGGGTCTGGTGCTTCAAGAAAGGGTGGTAGGAAACGTTTGCTTCCAAGATAAATCAAGTAGCAAGATGCAACCATTTCTGTAACCGCAGAGACAGCGTCGGCCAAGAAGAACCTGAAACTCACAGCAGGCACCCAGACTATGCATAGCCCAACTTTACCGAGACTCTCTTTTTGTGCCGAAAGAACACACAGCTGCCAAGACGGCCGCGCTTTCCCTGAAGTCAGACAGTCACCGTCACCGGAGGTATGCGCTCCTTTACTTTGCTTGAAGATGGGCACAGGTCTAGATCCTTACGGAAAGGAGCGTCATCTGAGCGATCCAGTCAGACGTACGCAGGCATGAAAATAAACTTTTATTTAGGCCATGCACAAAACGGATACCATTTGCTCAGAAGCAAGATACGATCTGTCCCATTGATGGATGGATGATAGATGGAGGGACAGAAGAGCGGGTGACCGAGAGAGAGATGTTAGAGCGGTAGATAAAGATAGGTCATTTGTTTCTGGGGCCCTACCTTGAAACTCATTCACCTAAAAACTCTGTAGAAAGAGTGGCTGGAAACCGCATCGTACAAAGAGATGCACTTGGGAACAGGGCAAAGGAGCAAGGACGCTTGGAAAAATCCAGTTTGGAAACTTTCAGCTCCAGCGTGGGTCACCGCTGATTTTGATGCACTTTGGTGAGATAATTCTTAGGGTTTTCCAGCTCTGAGTTTAGGTTCAAAGCCCAGTAATCAGGGCTGTTGTTTTCATGACTTTCACCACCGATACATAAATATTAATTCAAGGGAGAAGAAACGCGCCAGGAGGCTCATTCTGCACAGAAACAGCCCCCAGAACAGCCTCGTCCTCCCCCGGCTTCGCCACAGATGTGCTTGGGTAAAATCCGTGCCTTCCCGTCCCGTCTGGAGAGACGACCCGGGAGAGAGCTTGCCAGGCACCTGGCCAGCTGACATGCAGGAGGTCAGGGACCCTTTGTTTTTAGTGTTTCTTCAAGCTGGTCGGATGGAAACGGTAACAAAAAATGTGGATGGTCAGAAATAGTGATTTTAAATATGCTGGAAAAGGTGAGAAGGAGGAAATGTACACCCGAATTTTCGGTGTCAAAGAAGAATTTGCCATTTTGGATGAACACTGATCACTATCAGATGGCTGTAGTGTGTGTGTGAGTGTGCGTGTGTGTGTGCGTGTGTCTGTTAAGAAAAGGAAGATGAAGGTTGGGGAGAGGGTATGTCTGAATTCCCTACCATGACTCCCGTCCATTAAGCCTCTCTGCTCACCCTCTGGAGGCAGCGGCCAATTCCTGACGTCACTGGTGGTTTCAAAACTGTGCCATTGGAAGGAGCTTGGCCCGTGACAGTCATGAAGCGTCACAACCTCCTTGCTTTTATGCATTTGGTCCCTGCCCCAGATTTGACATTTCAGAGAAAACCTGGAATAGGCTGACGCCCGTCCTCCGTGTCACACAGAGGTGCGTACGGGAGGGACCACGTGGTCTCCTTCAAGCAGGCAGAACGAGAGGCACCAACGGTCCTTCCTTCCCGAGGAGAATCGGAGAGTGAGCCGCCATCCGTGTCGCCGAGGGCCCCGTCCTGGGATGTCCCCCGGAACAAGGCGGCCGGTCGCGGACAAGGAAGCAGCCGCAAAGTGTGGAGGGCACGGTGGGCACCCGCCCGAGTGGAGAAGCCCCCCCGAAGAGGGCAGCAGGGGCTCCACGGCACCGGGATGGAGTCCACATCGGGGTCTCACGGCCGAGAAGACCGTGACCTTCTCGTGCTGGCGGCTCGCGGCTCTTCCCGCCTGTGAGCAGAGACCGGGGACGGTCGGGGTGCGGCCGACACCTTTGCTGGCGATCTGTTCCCTCCACGATGAACAGGTGCCAAAGCTTCACAATTCCTGTTGAGGCCCCTTCTCCAGATGGTGCCCGAGAGTGCCGTGCTCTGGGCAGGAACAGCTGCCGGTGAGAGTGAGGCTCTGGTCTGTTTCGGCCCAAAGAGCATAGCTGGCGAAAGCTGACGGGGAACGTGTCCCCACCTCCCCCCGGACAACCCACAGCACCTGGTGCCACACAGTGTAGGGAAGAGACAGAGGAACTCGGTCCTCTCGGTCTGCTTGACGCCCCCGTGCGAGGCTGGCTTCTCGGACGCGGTGTAACACGGGCCTCACGTATGTGCTATCAGTACGGCCCCGTGACAGACTTTCCTCCCCATACGGTCGTCTACGCGTCTGTGGACTCTGAACGCATCATGCACACAAAACGTCACCGCCTTCCGAAACGGAGGTCCTGCGGTAACACAGGCGAACACGTTTCACCCAGTGCTGGTTAGTAAGGCAAGTCTACCCCGGTCGTGGGTTAGGTGTCTTCTTTGGTTAGAGAAGGAATTTAGAGCCTGGGCCTGTCAAAAAAATCCTGTGAAACCCCTTCATTTCTTTTTCAAAATGTAAAAATATACTATAATACTAAAAAATTAATCTCAGCCCAATTCTATCACTTTATTCTTAGAATATGTGGCAAACCCAAACCTGTATGAGCTATTCTTCTATGTTCCCAATGAGAAATTTAATTATATAAAATTACAAAGATTTGGCTAAGCCAGTCAGATGTCCACTATAATAATTTACTAATTCTGATACATGCATACTAATTTAAAGTAAGGTGCCGTGAAAATAATATTTCTTTAGAGATATCGCTGTTTTGCTCTCCCACTTGGCGAAGTAAGTTCACCTCAAACTTGTCTCGGGCATTATTCAAAATCAGTAACACCGTGACCACTGGAGCCACTTTTCCCTACCGGACACGTTTTTCCTGGGCATGTGATCTCTTCTAGCTTGTTGGTTCTGATGCACTTTTTAAAGGCACGTGCGATGCTATCTATCGCTGGAAACCATACACCAAGTTACAAGTGCTATTTGCATAATATAATGTTGTAACTATAACGCTTGAGTAGGGTTTGTTTTTTCATTTTCCTTTTTCCTTAGTAGTATATATTTTCTTTCTTTTTCATTTTAGAAAGAGAGAGCGCGGGCAGGGGATAGGGGGCAGAGAGAGGGAGAGAGAGAATCCCAAGCAGGCTCTATACTGAAATCAAGAGGCCGATGCTCAACCGACTGAGCCCCCCAGGAGCCCTGTGGTGTATGTTTTTAAAATTCATAACATAACCCCTCTCGAATAATTTTTAAAGTGCTTTTTAAAAACATACATACAAATGGGGCGCCTTGTTGGCTCAGTCGGTTAAGTGTCCGACCTCAGCTCAGGTCATGATCTCACGGTCCGTGAGTTCGAGCCCTGAGTCAGTCTCTGTGCTGACAGCTCAGAGCCTGGAGCCTGCTTCAGATTCTGCGTCTCCCTCTCTTTCTGCCCCTCCGCTGCTCATGCTCTACCTCTCTCTGTCTCAAAAATAAATAAAAAAACATTAAAAAAATTTTTTTAAAAAGCATACATACAAATGGGGGGCTCAGTATGTTAAGCGTCCAACTTTGACTCAGGTCATGATCTCGCGGCTTTGTTTTGTGGGTTTGAGCCCTGTGTGGGGCTCTATGCTGACAGCTCAGAGCCTGGAAACTGCTTCGTATTCTGTGTCTCCCTCTCTCTCTCTCTGCCCCTCCCCTGCTCATGCTCTGTCTCTTTCTCTCAAAAATAAAATAAAAACAGTAAAACAAATTTTTCAAGCACACAACTATATCCAATGTTTGAGACCATAATCCCAAGAATAAACACGAAATCTGTGTTACAATTCTTTGCAGTTATATAAATATACTTATGTATAAATACATACGTCTAGGTAACAAATCATGAACATCATTTCAGAAGATCTATCTATCAGATGCCAGTCTGTCCTCACGACAGTTAAGGGGCCGTAATACAGGTGGCCTGTACTTCCTGGGTGCTTCCTGTGACCCACACCATTCAGCATCCTTAGGGCACACAAGGATTTCTCTCAGCAGCTGCCTGGGGCCTTTCCCGCATTTCACGGGTTGAGGAAACAGAATAAAGAGGTAAATGGCTCACCCAGGCTTGCGCCGCCCGCACCGTCAGAGTCCGTTCCAAAGAAACAGCCACACTCCCAAGTCTTCGTCTCAAGCATCTGTCGCTCCTGGACGTGAGGGCAATCGGAAGGAGTGTGTCAGAACCTGAGTAAAAGGCTGGATAAGTGAGGAAGGAAGCAGAAGCATGTCTTCGTTTTCACGTGTGAATTGCATCCGATCTTGGTGACGTGAGGCCGTCCCCGGGTCCATCCACAGGGACATCCGTCACCTGGGACCGTCTCCCCGGGCAGGTCCCTGCTTCCCAAGGGGTCTGCCTGCCTTTACAAATGAGCTCCGTTCCTCTCCCCACCAAAGAGGTCTTTCTTGATAGTTCTGCAATGGACTGACAATCTGTGTCCCTCCAGAATTCGTACCTCCCTGTGGTAGAGTGAAGAGGTGGTTAGCTGAGAGGGGTCGGGGTCCTCGTGAGAGACCACAGAGCCGGCTCACTCTCCTTCCGCCGGGCGAGGACAGGGCGAGCAGTCTGTGACCCGGAAGCAGGCTCTCACTCGAATGTGCTGACGCCCTGATCTCAAACTTGCAGCGTCCAGAACTGTGAGAGAGAAGTGTCTGGTGTTCATAAGCCGCCCAGCCCCAGGTAGTTGATCAGATAGACTGAGACAGGTTCCCAGTTCGAATCCCAGATGGCGGGAGGTATACCCCCACTTCGTCCTGCTGGTGTGGGGCTTCCTTCCGGGTGGGGGGCCACGGTGCCGGTCACACCCCGGAGAGAAAGGACTTGGATGGAAAGTCTCCCTTAGGCCAGGAAGTAGGAAACCGTTTACCCTCCAACCTGCCACGACCAAATAGAGAAAATTCCACACAAGAGCACCGAAATAGCCAAAGTTAAGGGTCGCAAAAGTCCCAAAGCCAAAAGTGCTTTCAATGTATTTTTAGTGCCTTTTTTTTTTTAATGGTTCTTTATTTTTCGGAGAGAGAAAGAGAGAGAGAGAGGGAGACAGAATCCTAAGCAGGCTCCAGGCCTGACTCGGGGCTCAAACCCACGAACCGTGGGATCATGACCTAAGCCGAAGAGGGACGCTCAGCTGACCGAGCCCCTCAGGTGCCCCTTTAGTGCCACTTGAAAGATTGCCCTGAACAACAGCCCCTGGGAAGCACGCAGTAGATTTGTTCTGCTTCTGCTCATATGTATAATTCCAGACAACTCTTCCCAAACAGCAGATGCCTTCTGGGCTGGGTTCGCACGGTTAACTGGCAGCCTATTGAAAATTCGGTTTCCGGGAATTTACTATGGGCGTTACCATTTTGCTTTAGCACATCGGGCTCGGGTCCAGGAGTGTAGACTTTGCAAACCTCTTCGAGGGTCATTCTGATAAGCAGTCAGCTTTCGAACCGCTGATCCGCGCGAGGTGTGCAAGTACGTCATTTTGGTTCGTAAGAAGATGTGAGTCGGATGCCGCTCTCCTTCCCTCCTCCTTACACTCCCGTCTGCAACCTAGAGCCTCACACAGGCTGATGGGCCTACTGGTCAGGGATCAGTTCTAGGTCTGGGACTCGAACAAACACCTAGAGCGTATTGTGTTCAAACTGCTCCGGAGGAAAACGAGACCAGGGCTCCGTGCGGGCTGCACAGTAGACGGAGGGGCTCAGAGCCTGGAATTTCTCTTTGATTCTTGGTTCAGCCTCAAACTGACTCGCATGAACCCAGGATTTCATCTCACGATTCATAATTCAACTTCTAAAATGTTACCAAGAGGAATGAAAGTCTGGGCTCTCAGGTTTAAAAAGATCAAAAGCTTGAGGCAGGTGGGGGCTTGGGAAGACCAGTGAAGGTTTTAAGGAGCCGCGGATGCACCACTCACGTACCTCAACACAGATCGGCTTTTGCAGAATTAGAGGAAAACCCTGGTCGGCTCCTCTCCGCTCCGGAGAGAGCCCTGCACGCGGCGGCTGACAGCGGTCGTGGCCGTGACCCCCGCCAGCCTCGGGTCAGACTTGAAGTCGTTCTTTCCGGCTCGTACTCTCTGGCGCTGGATGTCGTGGGCCCTGCTGACTAGCGGACGCCCCCCTTCGTGAGCTGCTTCGTTCAGCCAGGGCTCCATCTGGTGCCTCTGAAAACTAGAGGGTGTGTCGTGTAGTTTTCTCGGCGGGAACGTGGCTGGGGTTGCGCTCCTTGCCTCTCAGAGATCGAACCCACTGAGACACACACTGCTCGTTTCCGGGCTTCACCGAGGGTCAGCACCCCAGACGGCTGGAGACGTTAACCTCCAGGCACAAGTTGTCTCCCGTTTAAAAAAAAATGCATGTTATTTACATCTAAATTCATAACAATCTGAAATCTAAGGTAAATGTTTGCCGATTTTACTTAACAAATAGTTTTACAACATTTTGCCAATTGTCTTTACAGAGATGATTTATTACTCAAAGAAAGAAAGGAGAAAGAAACGGGAGAAAATTTTGCAATGGTTATGCAAATATTTCTTAGATAACGCCAAACGCACCATCCATGACAGAAAAAAAATAATACGTTTGGCCTCATAAGAATTGAAAAGACGTCACCAAAGAATAAAAAGTCAAGCCATGGAGTGGGCAAAGATATTTGCAAATCTCATTTCATGCAAGATCTGTACTGAGGATATACTGAATACTCTCGCAATGAAGACAGACAATTCTACATAAAAAATTAAAATTGAAAGCAGGTGAAGTTAGAGCTACTTTACCAAGGGGATCAAAGAATGATGAGGACGTGAGAAGATGGTCAATATCACCAGCCACTCAGGAAACGGTCATTAACGTTTGAGGCTTCACTTCCCGCACCCTATCACCGCCACGACCAAAGCTGCATAACCGGTGGTGGGTGTGGGAACCCTCTCGGGGGGCCGGCTCCACTGTAGGCCGTCCGGCCATGTTGGAAACAAGTTTGGAGGTTTCTTCAAAAGCTCAATGTCAAGTTACCACTGGACCCAGCAGTTCCGTCCCAAGCTACCCACAAAAGAAGTGAAAACACATGTCCACATGGCGACTTGCTCCCACGGGCTTCATCCATAATAGCGCAAACATGGAAACAACTGAAATGGTCTCCAACTTGTAAGTGGATATGCACACTATGGAGCACCCATAAAATGGAAACCATGCTGCGATGTGGGTGAACCTTAATACATTTGTGCTGGGCTCACGAAGCTAAATACAAAAGACAATACGCGGTATCGTATTTGTATGAGGAGTCCAGAAAAGGCACATTGTAGAGACAAATAGTAGATATGTGGTTGCTTCGGGCCCCTGGTGAAAATGAGGATTGAACGTGGACAGGTACAAAAGATCATTTGGGCGATTGGGTTGTGGTTATGGTTGTACAACTCTATACATTTATAAAAAACCTTGAATTGCACATTTAATTTTTTTAAATGTTTATTTATTTTTGACAGAGAGAGAGACAGAACGTGAGCAGGGGAGGGGCAGAGAGAGAGGGAGACACAGAATCGGAAGCAGGCTCCAGGCTCCGAGCTGTCAGCACAGAGCCTGATGCGGGGCTCGAACCCACGGACCGCGAGATCGTGACCTGAGCCGAAGTCGGACACTCAACCGACTGAGCCACCCAGGCGCCCCTTGAATTATACACTTAAAAGAGGTAAATTTTATGTTATGTAAACTGATCCTCGAAAAAGCTGTTGGAACAAAAAGCCCAGGTGTGATGCATGGGAAAGAGCCCATTACCTGAAACCCAGACAATATCCGTCCTGTCTCTTTCTCTCTCTCCCTCTCTCTCTGCTATGTCAGCCTCACCCACCGATGATGTTGCCACAGACACAGAATTAAAGCCATACAAGAAACAGGGTTAGCTTTCATGCGAGGGGGTGCAGCAGACACAAGGTGCCTGGAGATGACCACGGCACAGAGGCCCGGGGCAAGGTGGCCCGGCCGTACTGCAGCTCCCCGGAGCCTGATAAGCAGCTGTGGGTTCTGTTTGTCTTGCCACATGTAGGAAGGAAATAAGACAACTCTGGATGTCAGACACTCGGGATGCACAGACACAAACAGATTGAAGGAAAGGCTGGAGAAAGTATGCACGCAGGGCCCGCAATCGAGGAGCGGCCAGACCAATATCAGAAATCACATACTCCGTCGAGATTTCACTTCTGGCCTCTTTAGATGGAAAACAGCAGACAAGAACATTAGTATCATTAAAGCATAGAATCTCTGGGATCACTCCAGGCTTCTAAAAAGCATTTGGTGAACTGAGATAAGAATGCCAACTTTATTGCAGCTTTAAAAGGGGCTGAGACCGTATGTGTTTATTTCTTATAATTTTAAGACACTTTGCCAGGAGTGTATTAAAAGTGACGTGTGTTAATTTTATTTAAAGTTTTCTGAAGCCCTGCTGATCCCATCTCATGGCTTCATCCTCATTAAGTATGTCACGCTTTATAGTTTTTAGAAATTTTTTACGTGCAGTGTTTATTCCCCTCCATAAATAACTAGACCAAATGACCTTCTAAACAGCTAATTTTCAAGTGCTAACCGAGAACATTTTGAAAGAGATCTGGATGGCTACAGAAGATCAAGCTTTCCGAGCGGCTAACATCACACGGGACTGGGGACAGAGCAATCATCCCATATCCCATTTCACAAAATCATTGCCAAGACGCTTGTAAGAGCAGCCATGTCCTGGAGACGTGTAATTAGCCTGGTGCCCACACGTCCTGGGAGCCATCCCTCCTCCCAGGGACAGGCAGGGCAACCATAGCGCCCACGCCTCCCTGCTCGCACACCCTTCTGTCCGCAGAGTCCTCCAGTCCGGGCGGCGGGACGTCTGGGATCCGGGGGCTGGCAGGGCTGGTCCCCCTGCAGGACTGTCCCTCTGGCACTGGACGGCCATCCTCGCCCCGTGTCCTCATCTGGCCGTCCTCGGTGCGCGCCTGTGTCCTGATATCCCCTCCCTGTAAAGACACTTGTCATTTTGCTGACCCACCCTGTGACCTCATTTTACCTTGATCGCCTCTCAGCGGCCCCACCCCCGGATGCAGTCACTTTTCTGAAGTCCAGGGGATGAGGACTCCAACTTACAAATTTTGGGGAAACAGGTCGTCCCTCGTCATCAGTCGCTGGGATGCAACAGAGTCATTGCAAACTGAGCCATGCGCGGGGTCAGCTTGTCTGTGATCAGTACACCTGGGAAGGGTAGATACTTTAAAAAAACAAGGTTGGGGGCGCCTGGGTGTCTCGGTTGGTTAAGCGTCTGACTTCGGCTCAGGTCGTGATCTCACGGTCATGAGTGAGTTCGAGCCCCACGTCGGGCTCTGTGCTGACAGCTCAGAGCCTGGAGCCTGTTTCAGATTCTGTGTCTCCCTCTCTCTCTGCCCCTCCCCTGTTCATGCTCTGCCTCTCTCTGTCTCAAAAATAAACGTTTAAAAAAAATTAAAAAAAAAAACCAAGGTTGCCTTGAGAAGGAAAATGTGATAATGATGGATACGTGACCAAAAATATTTATTTCCCTCGTCTCCATCATTCCCTCCTTTACGCATGATTTCTAGCTCCCTAAAACCAGGGGTCTGTGCAGGCCAGGCCACCCCCGCATGGAGGCAGGGGAATCGGGCACTGAACACAGACCCCGGGCTTCTGCGGCCTCCCCGCTGGAGCCGGGCGCTTAGGAAGCGGGGCCAGGAGTCTGCGTTTCCTCTGCCTTGTCCTGCACACCCTCTGTCAAATTCTGAAGCCTCCGACACGGACGCTCCAACCCCACACCCACGATGCTGGAGACAGCCTTCTGCTGCCTTACACTCAGATTGTGTCGGCCTTGCACAAACTGCCAAGATTCCCGGACCCTGAAGGGATTCTAGGTCAGCAAGCCCGTTGCAGGCGGCCGAGCGCTGGAGGGAGGGGGTGCGTCTGGAGGCCCATAGATCACCCAAAGAATCCAAACAGGACAGGAGAAAACAGATAAGAGGATGTGAGGCCTTCCTTTTAGATTATTCCGCGGACTGTGGCACACCCGCCCTTGCAAAACCTCTGCAGGATTCTTGGAGGAAAACTCTGACGAGGGAACCGCAGATTTCAATCAGGAAATCAGCGCTTCTCCACGGAGACAGAGCCAAATGTGCACAGATGGAGGGAGAGGAGGGAGGGGAGGCACTGCACTCGCCACCTGGGAAACAGACGAAAGGAAGGAGCCAGTAGGGGCTGCGTCGCCAGGTGGCAGGGGGTGGCAGGGGCGACCCAGGTGCACAGGACGGACCTCCCAGCTTCCTGCTGGCTGACGTCCCCGAGGGGCACGGTGTGGGGGAACTGGACACGCAGCGCAGCTGGACACTGCGCTTGCGGTGTGGACGTCAGACCGGCGGGGCTGGGCGGGGCCGTCCAGATGGGAGACGCGCTCTGCCCCGTGGCCCCCCCGGGGGCTCCTGGATTTGGACCTTTCCCAGCTGCAGACAGGTCATCCCAGCCGAGAGCGCGACGTTGCACGCGGCCACGTGGCTCAGCTGGACCCGTCAGGCGGAGACCCCAGGAAATGGCACCGTCTGTGGAAGATGGTGTTGGGCCATTTCCCTAAACCCGGGCAGGTGGGCCAGGCCTCCCCCGGCCCCGCGTCCTGGCGTGTCCCTCACTGAACCGGCACGGGCATCTTCCCGTTGTAAAGACGGATGGCAGAGGGGAGAAGCAGCGGAACGTGCACATAAGATCCCGGGCTCGACGGTGCGCACGCTAATCCTGGCCAGAACACTCTGTGGCTTTCCAGACGCCTTCGTTCCCGACAACGCTGCTTTCCCCACTTTCTGCCAGAACCGCGTTCACCGGCTGCCTCGTTGTTTTGCTGCATTCTGTTCCTTAGTAAAACTTGTAATGTGATGTGACCGTGACAACGTTTTAAACTACCTATTTTCTAAAAGCAGAGAAGACCATCATGTTCTCAGTTCCACGCAGAGATCCTGCTGTTAACAAGTGCCTCCGTGTTCTTGCTCCTTTTCGTTCTGTCTTCATTTCCGTTCCCTCTCCGTTCTCTTTCTCTCCTGCTCAGTCTTTCCGAACATAGATCTTTCCTGCTTTTACTCAATTTCCAAGATGCCTTGACTCTGTCTTCTATCTTCGCGTATTACCTAAACCCCAGCGTTCTGGGGGCTTTGCATTTAGCAATTCTATTCGGATCCGGACACACTGTGTTAGGACATTCTAGAGGGCAAATACATATCTAGCCATTTGATTATTTCTTCAGGTTAAATTCATTAAAAATGACTTATTGACTAGAAGACTATTCAATTTTATTTTGTTAGTGTTTATTTTATTTTTGAGAGAGAGACAGAGATAGAGACAGAGCATGAGTGGGAAAGGGGCCGAGAGAGAGGGAGGCACAGAATCCGAAGCAGGCTCCAGGCTCCGAGCCATCAGCACAGAGTTCGACTCGGGGCTCGAACTCATGAACCACGAGATCATGACCTGAGCCGAAGTTGGACACTCACCCAACTGAGCCACCCAGGTACCCCTCAAATGTTCACTGTTGTATTGCCAAATGGCCGACAGGAAGGCTGTGAGATGTAACAGTGTGTATGATCATCAACATTGACTATAATTGTTAGAAAATCTTGACAGCCTGACAGGCAACAAACTCTTGTCCGGATTGTCCCCTTTGTCGACGGTAAGACACTCTTTTCCTTAACTGGGACCGTGTGCAGGCACACCTCATTTCATGGTGTTTGCTTTACTGAGCTTTGCAGATACTGTGTTTTTTTCAAGTTGAAGGTTTGTGCTTACCCTACATAGAGCAAGTCTATCGACACCATTTTTTCAATGGCATTTGCCCATTTCGAGTCTCCCTGTCACATTTTGCTAATTCCCTTAATATTTCAAGCTTTTTTATTATTATATCTGCGATGGTGACGTAATTAGAGATTATGATCAACTGAAAGCTCAGATGATGGTGAGCATGTTTTAGCAACAAAGTTTTTTTTAATTAAGGTATGTACGTGTTTTAACGACACGATCCTGTTGTACACATAATAGACGATAGGGTGTCATCATGTCTGTTCACACACCGGGAAACTGGAACACTCGACTCATGTCATTGTGACACCCGCTTCACGTTCTAGAACGGAACCCACAGTGTCTCTGGGGTGTGCCGTGTGGTTCTTGTTTGAATGGTCTACTCATGTCCATCATCCTTTGTAAAAATTGGAGTGACTGTCTTATTTAAATTGTCTTGTAAACAATTTTTACCCTCCTTTGTTCTCTTTTATTTGATCTTGTCCTTTATTTCTTGAACTTTGGTGACATCGTTTACCTGTTTCAGCTCATTCCCTTAATCAATGTTTACATGGGCATTTTCTTCTACTACTTTGACTTTTTCATTTTAGTGGATTTTAACAGTATTGTATAGACACAAAGTAATACAGATATAATGTACATAGATGTTAAGGAAATTATACAATAAACACCAACAAATATCTCACCCAGCGGAAGAAGAATACCGACACGACCTTGAGAACAGACCACGAGCTTCTCCTCCACCTCACCGCCCTCCAGCCTCATCAGACGTGTCTCCTGGCCCACAGCCACGTTTACCACGGAACCGTTTTTTCTTTATATTTTTACCATGTATGTTTTCACTATAACTACATTATTTGGTATAGTTGGCATACATGGGCACACTGTGTTGCGTACACGAGAGCCGAGTGTTTGGCACCTACTGTGACTGAACGTCATATCCCTAAGGTTCTCCCATGATGTTTCATGTAGCTGTGATTCATTCGTGTTCACTGCTCTGTGTTCTGTTGTGTGAATATACAGAAATTTATCTGGCCTTTGCTTCGGTGCACCTTCTTGTTGTTTCAAAGTTTGATTTCACAGAGTTTCCACGATGCTGCACGTTTGCCCGGTAGTCTCTTGTTTCTTACCTGCAAGTGTGTCTGCTGAGACAAATTCCGTGCCCATCTCAAAGGTTACGGCATGAGGTCGCATCGTGTTGTGTGGTGGTTGTGTTAATTTATGAGATGAGACCGTGACCTGAGCCAAAACCAAGAGTCGGACACTTAACTGACTGAACCACCCAGGTGCCCAAAGGTTGTGCATTCTTAAATCATATTTCTCATTCTAGATGTCTATTAGATGATTGCTGTTCTTGTGTTCATACCTTCTATATTCTTTGCTATTTTTTCTGTTTCCTGATCCAATCAATAAAAAGAGAGTTGTGTTGAAACCTTCCATTATGTTTGCAATCTTTTAATTTATGACAATAAGTCTTTCCATTTTTGCTTAATAGAACTAGAGGTTGTTTTACTCTGTGTATACAATTTTCTGCATGTTATAATTTCTTTTTTTTAATTTTTTAAAAATGTTTATTTATTTTTGAGACAGAGAGAGACAGAGCATGAACGGGGGAGGATCAGAGAGAGAGGGAGACACAGAATCCGAAGCAGGCTCCAGGCTCTGAGCTGTCAGCACAGAGCCTGGCCTGGGACTCGAACTCACGGACCGTGAGATCATGACCTGAGCCGAAGTCGGACATATAACCGACTGAGCCACCCAGGCGCCCCTGCATGTTATAATTTCTGATGACAAACATTTCTCATCAATAGAGACTATATCTCTGATAATGCATTTTTAGTCTATTTTGTCTGGTCCTAATATATATTATACAAGTTGATATTAACATCCATCAGTATCTATCTGGTATATCCACTGTCATCCTGATTCTCCCCCACCTTCTGCACACCTACGTGGTGGGTGCTGTCCACCTCCCCCATTTCAAGAGCAGGATGGGGCGTGGTCCCCCCCCAGTGGCTGGCAGTTTGCCTCCAACACACACATCTGGTTGCCAGAGACCCCACCCCCACATCTCCACCTTGCTGCACACAGGAATGCAAGGGCTGCCCCCTCCCTCGACTTAGGACAACTTGGAGGAGACCGCTCAGCTCCAGAATCCTGGTGGGACCAGCTGAGGCCTGTGCTGGTCTGAACTTCAATTCCACCTCTTCCTTCGGCCCACCGTGGCTTCCCCTCTGCACAGAGGGGCGTCCCTGGAGCGGGAGGTGGGCAAGCTTCCCGTCTCCTATTCTGTGAAAGACTTTGTGAAGTTCTGGTGCTCCTTCTCTTCTAAATGTCTGGTAGAATGTAGCAGTGAAGCCGTCCGGGCCTGGTCTTTGTGCTGATGTCTGTCGGCTGACTCTCACTCTCCCGCTGCAGTGCTGCTGTTTTCAACCTCTTCTTGGGTCCTGCTCGGTGGTTTTTTTCCTTCTAGGAATTTATCTGGGTTACTTGATGTTCTGGCGTACAACTGGTTACAGTATTCACTCAAAATCCTCTTGACTTTGTAAGGCCAGGAGCAAAGTCTCTTACTGCCTTTCTGAATTGAGTAGTTCGGCGGCCTCTCTTGTCTTCTTGAGCTCACCAAAGATGGGTCACTTCTGTGGATCTCTCCCATAACCACCCTTTGGCTTTGTTGTCTCCAGCCTGGTTTGTCTGCCCTCCACAGAACTTGTTTCTGCTCTGATGAACGTCAGGCCTGTCTTTCCGTGGCCACATCTCTAGTTTTCTCTGTGCTTTCTACTTGCTTGAGGTGGAAGGTTAGCTATTGATGAAATATTTTTTTCTAAATCTTGGGGCACCTGGGTGGCTCAGTCAGTTAAGTGTCCGACCTCGGCTTAGGTCACGATCTTGTGGATCGTGGGTTCGAACCCCTCGACGGGGTCTGTGCTGACAGCTCGGAGCCCGGAGCCTGCCTCGGATTCTGTGTCTCCCTCTCTCTCTGCCCCTCCCCTGTTCGTGCTCTTTCTCTCTCAAAAATAAATAAACATCCAAAGAAAATTTTTTTAATCTCTAAATTCCATTGGAGTTAATTGTGGTCAGATTTTGTATGAGTTCAATCCTTTTAGATGTGTTGAGGCTCGTTTTGTGGCCAAACGTGTGTAACCTCAAGAAAACACCGTGTGCATTGCAGTGTCACTCCATTTCCTGTGTGTGTCACATAGATCACCTGTTCTGCTGCCATTTGGTGGAGGGTTGTGTCGAGGTCTGCCAGCTCCAGCTGGATTCCGGCAAATTCCATCCCCATGTTGATCTTCCACCAAGTTCCATCCATATTAAAAATAGGATTTTGAAGCCTCAGACTTTTTAAAATTCATTTCTGTATTTGTTTCCACAAAAATTTGGATGAAATTTTTATTTACATTCTTCTGTTGATGAGTTTTGGGAAGAATTGTCATCTTGAGAAGTTTTACTCTTTTAATCCATAAATTAAGCTATTTCTCTATTTTTTTTCCTGGCAGGAATGTTTTCAGGTTTTCAGTGAATAAGTTCTACATTTCTGTCAAATTTATTCCCATGTATTTCATATTTGTATTTTATTTTATTTTTTTTCAATTTTTTTTTTTTTTTTTTTTTTTGGGACAGAGAGAGACAGAGCATGAACGGGGGAGGGGCAGAGAGAGAGGGAGACACAGAATCGGAAACAGGCTCCAGGCTCCGAGCCATCAGCCCAGAGCCTGACGCGGGGCTTGAACTCACGGACCGCGAGATCGTGACCTGGCTGAAGTCGGACGCTCAACCGACTGCACCACCCAGGCGCCCCTGTATTTTATTTTAAATGTTTTCTTCTCAGTTTCCAAGTGTTTGTCGCTGGCACGTCAAACTGATTTTTGTGTATTAACCTTGTGTTTTGGAACCATTCAAAATTCATTCACTAATTCTAGTAGCTTTTGGTGGGTTCCCTAAGATTTTTCACACAAATAATCATGTCTGCGAATAAGTTCTTTTACTTCTGTCTTTCCAGTTATTTCTCCCTGCCTTATTGCCCTAAGAATGGTGTTTGTTGGTTACTCGTCGTGAGGACAGATAACACTTTCTTACTCTTCATTTTAAGGGAAGGCGTCCAGCCTTTTACTGTCAGGGGGATGTTAGCTGCAGCTTTGCACCAGAAGCCTTTTTATCAAGTTGAGGGGGTTCCTTTCTGTACTTAGTTCTCAGAGAGCTTACATGATGGATGAATATTGGATTTTGTCAAAATCTCCTTTGCATCTATTCACATGACCGTGTGATTTTTCTTTCCAAATCTGTTTATCTGGTGCATGACACAGATTGATTTTCAAATATGAAACCAAAGTTGTGTGCCTAGGATAAAGCCCACTTGGTCATGACCTACCATTCATGTTTTCAATGTCGGATTCATTTTGCCGACAGCTTTTATTTCCGTCTTCGTGAGGGACATTGTTCTGTAAGTTGTTTCGGAAATGCACGTGACTCTTTTGGCATCTAGTGCCACAGACTCATGGAAAAGTCGGGGGTGACATCCTCTGCTTCAGTTTTCTGGAAAAGTATGTGTCGAATTCCTTTTGCTCCTCCTTAAATATTGGGTAAAATCCTCCAGTGAAGTATTCTGGCTCTGGTGCTTTCATTGTGCAATAACTTTCAACTATTAAATTCCTGTAATTAATACAGGGCTGTTTACATGATCTGATGCTTGTTACAGGAGATTTTGTAGCTTGTGTCTTTCAAGGAATGAGTACATTTCAACTAAACTGTTAAGCTAGTTGGCGTAAAAAATTGTCTTGTGCCTCTTACCCTAGTTGGTGGTCCTGCGGGGCAGCCGCCACACAGCTGACAGGGGCCTCCCGCCACCCCCCGCCCCATCTTCCAGTTTGCTCAGCTGCTGTTATCCTGAGCATTTCCAGTTTGCTGCTTCTTTGGAGTTGAACTTGATCTCTATTCCCAGTTTATTTTCAAGATGTTGTTGATTTTTAATTTCAGTCCATTGTAGTCATAACATATAAAATATAAGACCTAAATTATTTTAAATGTACTGAAACATCCTATTGACCAGAATACCTCTATTTTGGTAAGTGTTCATTGCACCCAAACAGCTCTGTATGCCAGTGTGTTTGCTTGACATGATCTCCATGTTTTAATTCTATCAGCTTAAATAATTACTTGTCTTCTGTGACCTTACTGATTTTCTATGTACCTATGGCTTTGTGGTAAGGATCTAGCCTCCAACTGTGGTCGTGACTTGTCTGTATCTGTTCTGCTCAATGCAGTGGATGAACCTCTGTGATGTGGTTGATAAATGTTTAGGATTATGTCCTTTTGATTAATTAAATCACTTATGATTATGAAAGGAGCTTCTTTATCCCTACAACATCCTTTATTCTGTAATGTCCCCTCTGGTATTAATAGAGCCCTCTCATTTTTATTTGTGTTACATGATATATCTTGTCTCTTTTCCTTTCTTTTTAACCCATATGTCTTTGCTTTCAAAATGAGTATTTCACACGGCAGATATCTGAATCTTTAATCCCTTTGGTTTTAAACCTGATTTGATAATCTCAACCTTTTAATTGAAGGTGTTTGGATCATCTCATTATAATGCGATTTGATATGTCTGAGTTTTGGATCAGCACCTTGTGTGTTTTCTATTTGTCTTGTTTGCTCATTCTCCCCCTCTCCTCTTTTATTAGCTTCTTTAGGTTTGAAAGGTTTTCTAGCATTGTGTTAGCATTAATGGGACAACTGACCTCATCACAGCCTCCCTGCAGTAAACATTGGCCTCCTGTGTTGTGTGTGAGTCCTACAAAACATAGTCTGCGTCCTGTCCTCTGGGTTTGTGCTATTGTTACCATAGTTTTTACTTCTATGTGTCTTATAACCTGTGTTATGCATTGTTAGGATTTGTACTTTAAAAAGTCAATTATTTTTTAACTATTTGATATCAAAAAAGTGTTTTATTTTTCTCACATATAACATTTTCTTTCTGCCTAAAGGACTTTGAGTGTTTCTTGCAGGACAAGAGTGTTGCTGATAGATTTCTTCAGCTTTTTTTTTTAAGTCTGAAGATGTCTTTATGCCTCCCTGTGTTTGTTGGGTTTTTGTCAGACGTAGGGCATGAGGTGGATAGTTTATTTTAATTTCAATACCCTAAGCATTTTTTAGGTCTTCCAATGTGTATAATTTCCCACAAAAACTCTATCATACTTATTTTTGTCCACTGGTGTATCTGTTTTTATTTTAGGTGCTTTAATATTTTCTCCTTTTTTTAAAAAAAATTGCATTTATTTACTTTTTGGGAGAGGGAAAGAGAGAGCGGGAAAGGGCAGAAAGAGAGCGAGAGAATCCTAAGCAGGATCCACACCATCAGTGCAGAGTTTGACATGACACTGGAATTCACAAATCATGAGATCATGACCTGAGCCAAAACCAAGAGTCAGACACTTAACTGACTGAGCCATCCACCCAGGTGCCCCAAAATATTCCATATATATATGTCTGTATATATTTTTGAACCCACTATATTTTTAGCTCTCAGACTGTAAATGTTTTACTGCTCGATGTTTGTCACGGCCCCGTGTGTGTCTTTCATTGGCACACCTGTGTCCCGTTCTGTCTCCTGGAGCACAGGCTGGTGATGTTACCTGTACAGGAGTATCTGGGGAATATTCTAAGAGTCTCGGGCCAAAGAGTTTCTTTTGAAATTACCCAAATCTGCCACGGCAGCGTGAAGGTAGCGGTAGGCACACCCCACCCCGAAAGTGAATAGAGGTCGTTCTGTTCCAGAGAACCTTGATTTACAAAACAGCCCA
The DNA here is from genome assembly GCF_023721935.1 of Panthera uncia. Lineage (NCBI taxonomy): Eukaryota > Metazoa > Chordata > Mammalia > Carnivora > Felidae > Panthera > Panthera uncia. Next base: position 118,335,309 of record NW_026057580.1, on the reverse strand, counting down.
CGGCCAGATTTGTCCTGTGGCCATGTTTTTCCAACCCCCATCCAGGGGACCCATGCCGCGTATTGATAAGGTAACAGAAACTTTGTGTCTTTGTCCGTTAATTGTATCATCTGTATTTTTGTTGGCTCTGATTTTAAAAAAATGTTTTGGGATCATAATTTCCTAAATATGGATGCTATTTTCCTGCATCATTACACGACTGCTGAATTTTTAACTAGATGTCAGACATTGTAGATCTACCTTGTTGGGACTTGTATTTTTGTATAATATTAAATGTTTTTGAGGTTGGAACTAAGACACGGTGAACTTACTTAACCCAGCTTGATTTTTGTCAAGGCTTGCTTCTGAGTTTTGTTAGGTGGGACCAAGTTCGATTTGATTCTGGGTGTAATTTGGCCGCACTACTGAAGCAATGCCCTTCCCCGTGTTTAATCGGATGCCCCACATGTTTTGGCGTTTCTTGATTCTGGGCACCCGGACCGTGAGCCTCCCGTCTCCTTGGTGACTTGGAGTGATTGCTGATTGTTCTAAAGCTGGCTCCCTGGCCTCGGGGACTTCAGTTTGCTCACAAAGACCTGTTCATCATTTAGTTGCAAACCAAAAAAAAAAAAAAAAAAACCCAAAACCCTTTGAAGATATCTCCAGAGCTTTATGCTCTGCAGCTGACCTCTGCTGTCCTCTGCTCGGTGTGTCCTCACTGCCCCTGTCCACTGGCGGAGGCTCAAGGTGTCGGTGCCCCCCCCAACCCCCCACCAAGGTGCTGCCAGAGGTAGACTTTCTGCCCTGGGGCCACGGCCAGCTTCCCTTATTCCTTCCATCTCAGAGATCCCTGCCCGGCCTAGAGGCAAATGCTATTCTTTTTCTGTTTTTTTGTTTTTTTTCTTTTTCTTTTGTAATCTTAAAGCAAGAGAGCATGTCTGATCTTTGTTAGGGCAGCACAGCCAGAGTCATAAGCACGGTATTAAGTCAATTCTGAATTCACTTATATAACAACGTTAAACAAAATTCTCGGCCTAAGATTTCTGCATCGCCCGCTCATGTTTTGGGTGTTTTGGCCACTGCTGTGCAAGGAAAGCTGGCTTCGGGCTGTGAGTGTCTCTCACAATATCTCAATACATATGTTATGTATATTGTGTTTACACATGTATGCATGCACGTGTAAATGCACGTATGCGTACGTATGCGTAAATAGATGTATATGTGATTGTAAGGGTAGAGTTAACCGGGGCATCTAGTCTACTATATTGCCAGGAAAAAAATTGCTGTTTAACGTTTATACATTTACTCTCATATGAAACCTGTTTCAGTGAGAGGGTGAGGTGTAGCTCTGAATTTGTCATCATCTCAAACCATCCATCTCGCTGACTGGAGATTTCGCTTTCGCTCCTTATGTGACGGGTTGCTACAGACACTTGAACCTGGTTAACTTGTATTTTTTTGCCTCAATGAGACTAAACAAAAGGAAGCTGGAAAAGCAATGAAAGTCAAGTGACAGGAGACTTTCTAAAATAAATAGAGGAAGGGTCAAACAGCTGAGAGACATTTTAAATATGTAGATAGATATATACACACACAGTTAGGTTCTTAATCTGGTAACTAACATTAGAGAAAGCCTTCAGGATCAAAGTTATACCCTTAAAAGAGAAAATCTTCCTGCATGAAAATTCAGACTTGAAAGAATTGAGGAATCCAGAGTCTAAGGATATACCTACAAGGCAGCAAGCCACCCACCGTGTCCGTGTGCCCTTGGGGTGTTCACCGCTCAGCTGAGCACAGAGAAAGGGCAGTTCAGTTTAGAATATTAGAATCAACCGACAATTTCTGATCCATTAAACAAATAAAAGTGAATACAAAACCACATGGCACAGTCACGTGAGCAAAAATAATACGATTGGATATTTTGAACATCTCATGTTCGTCCAACATTCAAGCGAACCGTGGTGTCACAAGGTTTCCACGTGCAGCCGGGCTGTGAGATGATCGGCAGACCCGGGGGGGTGTGGGTGTCCTGACCCCTCCGCCCTGCAGCGGACTGTCCAGCGAGGCGGCCTCCTGGAGAGACGAGTCTGATGGCAGAGGGCCGGCCTGTGCCCTTGAGACAGACAACAGACTCTGCGTGTGAGGGCCAGGCAGGGGGGGCGGGCAGCTCCCGGTGGGAGGGCCAGGCAGGGGCGGGCTCCCGGTGGGAGCTCCAGGTACAGTGGTGGCTCCTAGATTTGGCCCAGAGCTTGGCTGCAGACTCTCTCGAATCACAGAGATGGAAAAACCACAAAAAGAACGAGGTGAGGTGTTCTTGCTCTGAACAGTTAATGTGATGACAGTGGCTGGAACCGGAAATCTGGGAAAGTAAACAGAAAATGAGAACAGAGCGCGTCTCCTGCCAAAGCGCGAGACTGGGTGTTTACAATTGTGGACACTTATGAGAAGAGATTTATTATTTTGATCTCTTAAACTTGAAAAGTGTGCAAAGAGTACATTATATTCTTAATGCTTTTAACCAAACGTACGTAAAGTGTACGTGCGGTTTGGTAGTGAAAATGTGATTATCAGTTCCCCAGGACGCCCTCTTGGAAATTCCCTGATGCCATTTGTAAAATCCAGGAAACCTTTGATGAAATCACTTACCATAACTTATAGGTAAGCCATTACAGAGAAGTGCACAGTGACTTCAGTATTCGCTCCTATTGGCTGTTTATGAGGTCCGGAGTTAACTCTGGTGACTAAATAGGGGACTGCCATCTCCATGGAAAACAGGCACCTGCCGTCCCCTGACAGTTCGCTGGACGGAACAGAGAGAACACAGCCTTCCTCTCTTGAGGAAAAGCCAATAGATTTGCTCTAGTTTCCAGAGGGGAATCTAACTACTAAGCAGAAAGATCAGAGACGTTTGTATATTACTTGTCAAAATTCTCTCTCATTTTTTTTAAATGCAGTTTTCAACTTTTGAAAATGGTAAATAAAATACAAAGCCGCCTTTCCCACAGCACGTTAAAATGTCATGATTGAAGCCATATTCTGTCTGTGCTTGTGTTATTTCATTACAGTTAATGTCGCAGGAAACATCATTACAAAGAGGAATAAGAAAGCCAGTCAGACTGAGAGACACAAATTAGAGAATGAGAGACAGGCAGCCATCCAAAATTTGGCAATGAAATGATTACATCAAGACATAATATTTGTCAAAGGGCTTAATAAACTTGCAGATGTTTTGTGAATGAAGTTTGCAAGGGAATCATCAAGTTAGAGATCCTGTGCATACAAAAGGATGCTAATTTCATGCATTTATGATTAATTCTAAAACAATTCTTTGATTTAGTTAAAGCTTCGACATGTCAGTAACAACGTCTCGAGCAATTTATTTCAAGTGTCATTTCCTCCCACGTGAATATTGCGGAGACCGTTTGCACAACTCACGTTACTTCTCAGACTTTCAAACATCTCACAATATTAGCGTGCTTTGCCCCCAAAAAGGGTGAAGATCTTACAGCCAAGTGGGCGGTGGGTTGGAAGGCAAAAGCCCGAGCTTCCATACTTGAGTAAAATTGGATCCCAGTAAATCATACTCCATAAAAGCAACGAGAATCTTGCTCAAGATTTGTGATATTGTGATTTGCAAACTGTATCTATTATAATTTATATATAATATACAAAATATAATATACAAAATATGTAATATATATTATATAGGTTTTCCTCCCTTTTCTGGTATGGAGCTCCTAAAACCCCTGGAATTGCCTAAATGAAGAGAGGAACAAAGGTGTCTTTTGTTGTGTGAACGAAGTGCCTGTTGGAAAGCCCCAAAGGTGGGGGCAGGTGGCCAGGGGAGCCACAGGTGATGAGAGGCTGGCAGCTTTCGGTCCCGCCCCTGACCTGGAGGTTGGTTGGGTTCAATCACCAGCGGGCAAGGATTTCATCAATCATCCTGGGTAGTAAAGCCTCCATAGAAACCCAGGAGTGGTGGGGTTTGCAGAGCTTCCGTGTGGGTGAACACGTGCAGATTTGGGGAGAGCACGGGGGCTCCACACTCTGTCCCCTCTGCCCCGTACCACGCCCCGGGCATCTCTTCACCTGGCCATTCCTGAGTTGCATCCTTTTATAACGACCGGTAAGGTAGTTAGTAAAATGTTTCTCTACGTTCCATGAGCCTCTTTGGCAAATGAATCAAACCCAGAAGAGAGGTCGCAGGAAGCTCCAATCTGTCTGTAGCCAGTTCCTGGACGTGTGACAGGTGTCTCAAGTAAGGTGGAGGGGACAGAGCGTGTGGGACTGAGCCCCTCGCCCATGGGTAGACGGTGTCAGGACCGAGCTGGATTGTAGGACTCCTGGCAGGTGTCACAGAAAGGCTTGGTGTGCGGAGAACCCCCTACACAGGAACTGGGAGCAGATTTATGAAGATTCCATCTCTAGACTGAAATGGACTCAGTATAACAAGAAAAGGAAATGGGGGGCAGAGTGGTCACTGCCGTCACCCACTGCTCCGCGTGGCGGCCACCGCACAGACACCTGCCCCTCGCGTCCGCACGTAGATATGGCTGCTCTGGTTTATGGCCCCACCTGTCCCGTTCAGGGTTTTTCAAAAAGTTGTATTTATTGTGACAGAGAGACATTGCACGCACAAGCACGAGTGTGAGGAGGCAGAGAGAGAGGGAGAGAAAGTCCCAAGCAGGCTCCAAGCTGTCAATGCCGAGCGCGACACGGGGCTCGAACCCACGAACCACAAACCGGGAGACCCTGACCTGAGCCAAAAGCTGAACTGACTGAGCCCCCCAGGGGCCCTTGTGTTTTTCAGTTTTAAATCAACACGACTGAGGTAGAATTTGCATACAGTGAAATGCACTCCCTTTAAGTCTGGAGTTTGCTGTGTTCGGACAAATGAATGCTTCGCCGATCACTATGAAGATAGGGAAGGAAATTCCATCGGGCCTCTGTGTCCCCCCCCCTACTCCCCGCGGATCCACTTTCCATCAGGGGGTGAGACCTGGCCTCCGGGAGGCCGGATGAGCAGAGACATGTCGCACATGCTGTCTTCTGATTTGCTTCCAGTCATCATCAGCAGGACCTGGGAGAGTATCTATATTATCCTGGATCAGTGGGTCTTTACGGAAAATTCTGAGAAGCCTTCCACTGTTCGGAGGTACCAACCCCGCCCGTCCCTTCAGCTGCTGACGGCTGCAGCTCTTACAAATTAAGCTTCCACGAACATTTGCGTACAAATCTTTGATTAAACACTGTTTTTATTTCTGTTGGATAAGAATCTAGGGAAGCAATCACCGGATTGTAGTTTAGGTGTATTTTTAACTTTGCAGGGAACTGTCAAGCTGATTTCCAAGGAGGTGGCATTAACTTTCATTCCTACCGGGAGTAAATGAGAATTCCAGTTCCTTATAACCTCACCAACACCCAGTGCTCATCACTCTACCTAGAGTCTTGTTGGTAATTGGCAGGAGGTAGCACCCCACTGTGCTTCTACATTTGCATTTTTCTCATAAGCAATGATGCTGACATTTCACGCGCCTCCTTCCCATTCGTGTGTCTTGTTTGTTTGTTTGTTTTTGAGAGAGAGACAGAGCATGAGTGGGGGAGGGGCAGGGAGAGAGGGAGACACAGAATCGGAAGCAGGCTCCAGGCTCTGAGCCGTGAGCACGGAGCCCGACGCGGGGCTTGAACCCACGAACCTTGAGATCGTGACCTGAGCCAAAGTCAGACGCTCAACCGACTGAGCCCCCCAGGCTCCACCCCCCACTTTTTTTTTTTAACTCATGCTGCATCTTTGGAAAACTCAATTGTAGCTAAGACATGTGTCAGGCCTCTGCTGTCCTGTCTAATCCCCCCCCCCCCCATATTCAGACCCAAGGTTGCACAGGGGAGAGACCTCCTGCTTTCCATTGGCTGTGCCTCCTTGTCTTGCTTTGCCGAGCTGGAGCTAACAGGTGGGTAGCCCGGCCCGGTGCCTTTCTCGGCGGCCAGAGCCGGGCCTCCTCGCATCCTGGTGCCGTCCTCTCCCCTCACATGAGCCGTGTGTTCAAACCTTTCCCCTCTTTATCTTGGCCGGTTTGTCTTCTTATTTTTGGGTTGTGTGATTCCTTTACGCTTCTTGGATGTGTTTCAAATTGCTGCGGTAAAGACAGAGGAAAAGTAGTTGCCGGTGAGGGGCGAGCACCTTAACAATTGTTAAGAGGTGAAGAGAATGAGGATCACTTCGGAGCAGACAGTAGAGACGGCGAAGCAGGGCTCTTCCTCGGGTGGCGGTCATCTGAGACTGCGTGAGCGGGGAACACGGGGGCAGGACAGCGGGAATCTGGAGTCAGAACCCAAGAGGAAACACAGAGGTGTGACAGCAAGTGCTCCGGACGGGTGAGGAGGAGGAGACGGGGTCCCTGGCAGTGGCCTCTGTGCCACGGGTTTTGTGTGGGCAAATAACATCTGTGCGTCTCCGTGAACTGCTTTCTAAGCCGGGGAGAGCGTCTTTTCGGGTCAGTGCAGGAAGTAGCATGTGCAGAACACCCAGTGCTTCTGTACACGGCAGCCTCAACTATTCAGATTGTGCCACCAACCCGCCCGTAGGGGCTGAGCTGACCTACCGTTCAGCCGTGACCCCCCCAGCATCTCGCCGTTCCGTGGCTGGGGCTTCTTGAGACGCACGAAGACCGGCCAGTGAAGGGTGTGTGGTCACACGAGCGAAAATCTTCCCGAGGCAGCTGACTGCACGCGGGAGACTGACTTGAGAAATCCCGAACTCAAAATACAGTTTTAGTCACATATTCTTAAATTTCTAAGATGCTTAAGTAACATGTTTATACACTCACCTGACTTTTTATGCATGCAAAAAAGGACAGTAAATCTATTTATGTTCTTTCACTGAAAGAATGAATAAAAGGAGAGACTTAAGATGTGCCTCCTCTAAAAATGCCCATCTTGTTGCCATTAAGCCTGTTTCCCCCGGTTTTTCTGTTGCGATGCATTTATGCTCTCGGCTCTTTCTCATTTCTTGTTCTTAATTGAACGATGATTTTGAGGCATGCTCTGTGTTTTGCACGTAAATAATTATGAAACCAGCAAAGTGAAATGGAAACTACAGTTTTCCTCACAGGAAATAATAAACCCCAAACCAAAATAAAACAAAACCCAAAATAACTAGAAAGAAACCCATTTTAGGTGTTACATCTTAAATATTTTACTGGATCAAAACACGAAGCATAGAAAGCCGCTGTTTAGGTAAGACAAAAGATTCATGGCTCAATTTTAGATGCGAATTCACACACGTCTCCGTGATTTAAGGTCGGCAGACACTGAAACGTGGGGGTGACCAGCCGTGCTCAGGTGTCTGGAGTAGATCCACGCTCGGGACTGTCGGAGCAGATTTTAAGATTATTTCCTTCTGAGATTCACTTTGTTATATTTAAGAGGATGGTGTCGCTTCGAAAATCGCACAGCCCTTGCTTGATCCAGTCACAAAATGCTGTTGTATCGATTGGAAGGCCAGCGCCGGGCCAGCATGAAGCTCGTCTTTCAAGGGTAAGACTTTTTTGTCCTTAAAGTGCTCACGGGCCCTTGGGGGACAGAGCACAGGAACGTGTGTGAGGTTACACGGCAGCGAAGCCTTTGCATCTAAGTTCCAGGCGACGCGCGATGAAGTATCAGATTACACGGACCGCGGTTCCGTAAAACAGCTGAGCCTGGAAGGCGACCTTCTTAGCATCTGAGACCGACCTGCTGAGCCAGAGGGAGGCCCCCTGGATTCCGGATGGTCGCCTGGACCGTCCCACACGGCCTCTCCGGAGGCCGGTGCTTGTGAAAGGCATGGAGAGGGTAGCTATTTCCACCCGAGATGGGAAAGTTCCAGAAATGTGTAAAGCATTCATGTGTAAGCCACGTCTGATTCAAAGGTTTCCAGGAAAACCGTCTATGACAGAGACGCAGATATTTCCTATGGCTTCGTAACCTATACAGAACTAGCTGGAACGACGCCCCAGGGCTGTGAGTTCCTGATGTGCTCCACGCAACGTGGCTGAGACCATCTGACTTCTTTTCATCTGCTTTCTATTTCAGAGGAAACAACAAACATTTCACTGACAAGAATGAAGGAGACAGCGTCAGGGCTGTAAAGAGCCTACCCCCCTAAGGCTCACTGCTCCATCCCAGAATTTGAAGCCGCGTTCCGAATCTATAGCGTTGGTTCCTTCCTCTGCTGTAACTGTTCTGATGTTCATTAAGTCCTGTAAGTTCTGGGCGTGGAGGCATTCAGTGCTGTGGCTGAGTACGTCCACGGAGCACGTACGCTGCCTAGGACGCCTGCTTCCCAGTTCATTTAGTTATAACTCAGAATCGTCCTTTTGAAAACAGTGGTAATTAGAGTCCGTTACAGTGCTATATTTCATTTGTTACATCCAATATTCTGATGCATGAGAAATGAAATACGTATGTATTATAATCCTTTCAGGCTACTCAACTGTGCGTACGTTGATAACATACTGTACCCAAATCTATAAAAAATAATTTTTCTTTGAATTTTTCAGCATAATAGAAAAGCAAAATTTAAAGAATATAAAATTCCCAGAGGTTTTCCTCTGGGAATGCACTGAGTAGTATTTTAAACACACCATGTTTTCTCCTAATGGTTGTGTCTAGATGAGTAAATCACAAAACACGGCTGAGAGAGATTGGCTTCTGGGATGCCAGAGTCGGTGTCTCGGTGAACTTGCCCTCTTTCCAAAACAATAACAGATCCTGGCAAAACAACTGAAAGAAACCATTTTGGAATTCTGGTGATTAACCAAAGCAGGAGAATGAGCGGAACATTATCTAAGAGAACCTTCCGAACCACGGTCAACAGTTGGGTCTGTTACCCCATCCCTTTCTCCCCATCTCATTGGTGTGGACGCCAAAAGCCAAAGGTCTGCAGACATGGACAGATTTGACAAGTTTTGAAGTTCCCCTAGAAGGGGATCCCCGCAACACAGGACTGTGTATGGACTTGAGCTCCCTGGGAAGCCTTGGCTGGGGGGAGGTGCAGAACCGAACCCCAGGACGTCACCGGAACAACAGCAAGCTGCTGGCAGGATCCCAGCTGCCTGAGGCTGTGATTTCAGTTGAGGAAACCGAGAGCTTAGAAGACAGTTGAGGGAAATCCTGGAGCGCTAGACGAACAAGGGGGCTTCGACATATCCCTGGCTGTCTGAAGTCTGTGCGTGTCTCCAGGACCGCATGCCTGCGCAGGAAAGGCTTGGCAAGAGAGGGCATTAGTCACTCTCCTCTAGCTGACCCTGAGGCCCCGTGCACAGAGGAAGTGAAAGCCAAAACACAAAACTCGACAATAAGAACACAAGTGACACAACTGAAAAATGGGCCGAGGACCTTAACAGACACGTCAGCAAAGAAGATACACGGGTGGCAAGTAAGATGTCCACAATATATGTCATCGGGGAAACACAAGTTAATTTTTTTTTAATGTTTATTTCTGAGAGAGAGGGAGAGAGGACAGAGCGTGAGTGGGGGAGGGGCAGAGAGAGAAGGCGACACAGAATCTGAAGCAGGCTCCAAGTTGTCAGCACAGAGCCTGGTGAGGGGCTGGGACACGGGTCCGGATGTGGGGCTTGGACATGGGGCCAGAACGCGGGGCTCGAACTCGTGAACCACGAGATCATGACCCGAGCCGAAGTCAGACGCCCAACCAACTGAGCCCCCAGGTGCCCCGTGGGGAAACACAAATGAAAACAACAATGAGATACTCTGCTGCACGCCGATGAGGGTGGCCAAAGTCTGGAACACGGACAGCACCACATGCCAGCGAGAACAGGAAGCAACCGAGTTCTGATTCATCCCTGGCGGGAAGGCAGAACGCTGCGAACACTCTGGAAGACGGTTTGGTGGTTTCTCACAAAAGTCAACATATTCTTACCATCTGATCCAGCAATTGTCTCCTTGGGATCCACCCAAAGGACTTGGAAGCTTACGTCCACACAAAAACCTGCACACGGATGTTTACGACAACTTTCTTCATACTCGGCAAAACTTGGAAAAAAAAACAAGACGTTCTTCAGTAGGTGAAGAGATAAATAAACGGTGGGATACCTCTCAGTGCTAAAAAAAAAAAAATGAGTTCTCCAGCCAAGAAACATCAATGCGTATCACCAAGCGAAAGAAACCAGCCTGAAAAGGCGACATACCGTGTGATGTCAAGTCCATGGCACTCTGGAAAAGGCAGACAGCGGGGACCATGAAAAAAATCAGGGGTTGCCGGGAGCTGGGGGAAGGAGGGATGCCCAGACAGAGCACAGGGTTTTTTAGGGCAGTGAGGATTCTCTGAATGATGTTGTAACAGTGGATACACATCATGACACATTTGTCCAAACCCACAGAATGTCCGCCACCAAGAGTGAGCCCCGAGGTCAAGTGTGGACTCTGGGTGACGACGACGTGTCAATGCTCGAAGATTATAACAAATCTACTATCTGGTGAGGGAGTTGACGGTGGGGGAGGCTGTGGGGCAGAATGTATGTGAGAAATCTTTACACTTGGCTCATAATTTTGCTGTGCTCCTAAAACTGGTGTAAAATCAAAGAGTAGAAAGACAAATTTAAAAAATTTGATACGAATTCTTCACAAACTCTTCCAAACAAATAGGAAAGGACGGACTGCTCCCAATTCTTTCTGTGAAGCCAGCATTATTATCCTGACAGTAAGACCAGAGAAAAACCTGACAAGTAAAGAAAACGGCAGATCAATTAGCCTTACAAACGTCGTTGTCATTACCCTAACAAAATACTAGCAAACTAATTCCGGAAACATATGAAGCAGATTGTAAACCACGACCTAACTGGATTTATCTCGGGAGTCTCTCAAGATTTTTCAACATATTTTCTCAAAATTAATCAGTAGTACAGAATACTAACAAAATAAAAGAAAAACTTCAGATGATCATTTCAATAAACATAGAGAAAGCATCTGTTAAAACTCAGTACTCTTGCACGATGAAAACACTCAGCAAACAAAGCATAGAAAAGGACTTTCTCAGACGAATAAAGGTTGTCTAGGAAAAGCCTACCACTCACATCTTACTCCGAAAACAAGAAATAGAGAGGAGATTCCTTAGTATGATAAAAAGCATTTATGAAAAACCAGGGGATGACTGAATGAAGGCTTTGCCCTACAGCCAGAAACAGGACACGAGGTTCTGCTCTCACCATCCTGTCCAACGTGGCCTGGAATTTGCAGCCCAGGCAATGAGGCAGGAAAACGAAGTAAAAAGTGTCCAGACTAGAGAGGAAGAAGTACATTTCTGTATATTTGCAGTTGACGCAATCTTATATAGAGAAAATCCTAAGAAATTCACCAAAAGACTGTTAGAGCTAACCAATGAGTTCAGAATAGCCAAAAATCATCTTTCAAAAGAAAAACGAAGTTGGAGGACTAACATCGGCCAATTTCACAAGCTACTGTGATTCTGCCAAGGTGTGTGTGCCGAACTAAGTACAAAGATGGGTGGAATATAATTGAGAGCCCAGAAAGAAACTGTCCCATTTATGATAAATTGATTTTCAACAAGCGTGTCGAAAAAATTCAGTGGACACAGAATAGTCTTTTTCAACATATGGAGTTGGAACGACTGGGTCACCATACGCAGAGGAATGAAGGAGACCCTTCTGCACAATACACAACACTCAAAACAGCCCATAGACCTAACTGAACCGAGACCCCAAACCCGCAGAAAAAACATCTGGGTAAATCGTCAGGACCTCGAGTTTTGTGATGGTTTCTTAGATGCAGCATCAGAATCACAAGCTGGGAAAGAAGAAAAAAATAGATAAATTGGACCTTATCAAATCTTCCAAAAAGCCTCATGTCTCAAGGGACGCTATTGAGGAAGTGAAAAGACAATCCCAGTCCACAGAATAGGACAAAATATTTGCAAATGACACTGAAAAGATGCTTGTATCCACAAGATGTCTAAGATCTTTTATAACTCAATAAATAAAAGACAAACCAACTTAAATGTGGGCAAATGATTTGAATAGAAATTTCTCCAAACAAAGTATAAGTGACTAGTAAGCACCCCAGGAGATGGGCTACGTCATCAGTTGTTACAGAAGTAGGAGTCAAAACCGCGGGAGCCCCCCTTGGCCCCCACGGGGGTGGCTAAAATAGAAACAGCAGGCAGTAACCAGTGCGGGGGAGGACTTGGAGAATTCGCGACCCTTATACATTGCTGATGGGAACGCAAAGTGTCACAGCCACATGGGGGAAACAGTCAAGCAGTCCTGAAAATTCAGACATAACGTTACCATATGATTCGGCAATTCCACTCGTAAGTATATATCCAGGAGAACCGGATCAAAACTTGAACACAAACGTTCACAGCAGCGATAGTGGCGGTAGCCAAAAAGTGAGAGGTACCATGGGATATGACTGATCAATAAGAAGAAGGTACTGACACGTGCCACGACATGGGTTAGCCCTGAAAGTATTATGTTAAATGAAAGAAGCCAGTCACCAAAGCCCGTATGTGGTAGGAGTATCCGGGGTAGACAGATCCGTGCATCGACTACAGCCCCGCAGAGCTGGGCGCGAGTAGCAACAGGGACGCTGCTGACGAGTGTGGGGTCTCCGGTTGGTGGATGGGAAGTGTTATACAGCCAGACTGAGGTGACAGCTTCACAAAGCCGTGGATGAACTAAAAAACACTGAACTGAATGCTTGACATGGTTGACTTCCACGGTGTGCGAGACACATCTTGATGAGGTTCTCAAAACCGCGAGGAAAACATTCCATTGGTTCCTTAAGTTGTTCCAAGTGGCACACATCGTACTTTTATTAACACATGTTGATGTTGCAAAGAATAATGTCACATAATCCAGCCAACCGAGAGGCATGTTGACCCAAACAGTCAACAAACTGAATGAGAAGATACTTTTGTTTACCTGTAGGTAATATAATAGTTAAGGGGCAACAAGATCAGTTAACAGTTAGCTTAGGTACGACCTGTTAAAATTATTAAAGTTGTAAACTGATGAGTAAAGAAATCTTTGCCATATCTTCAAAATATCCCGTGAAAAAAGGGTGTTACAAGAAGTGGTTTTTTTGACTCTACCCTAACGATGAATACGCCAAGTCTACCGGTGAGACGTGGTTGATCAATCAATTCTGAAAATCGGGTTTAAAGGTGAAAAGCCTCTGGGTGCACCCGCGCTTGGACCGTCATCCCTCTCTGGCTTAGAGCCCACCTCACTCTCTGTTTCTATCGGTTTTCCTACCATACCGTATACATTGTCCATCGTGCCGGGAAGCCCTGTCTCCTCCCACTGACTCATTCTTCCTCTTCGTCTGTTCTAGTTCTACTGAACCTGTTTTATTTCAGATTCTCGGGTTGATAATTCGGCAGCTCATCTCCCTGCCTCGAGTCTCTCCCTCCAGAGCACCTGAGGCTCTTCAACCACAGTGATTCTGGGAAGGTGAAGGTCTCTGTGTTCTCACCTGCGGCCCACCCCACAGCAAGCGGGACAGCCGCTTGGACGCACAGCCTGGCATCAGCCCTGTCTCTCCGTGTTTCCACCCCCAGGTCTCTGAGTCACCTCACCTTTCGGAGGCTCTCTCCTTCTTTATGCGACTGGTGTACCGGGGAGAAGATCCAAAGTCTAATGCTGAGTATCGATCAGGCAGTCACTAGATCACCGACAATGTGAATCTGATCGTAGTATGGATGGACTCTCACCACGTAACCTGTTCCCCTCCTAGTTCAGGAATCTCACTTCGCGGAGCGCGTGCTTTGCCCCCAGTTGCGTGCCAACGTTTCTTTAGCGGCGCACGTGTTGTGACTGATTAGAGAATACGGCTGGCATTTGGTACCCATCCCGGTCTGCCTGGAAGATTCCTGGTTTAGGCCTGTTGCCCCCAGAGTAACATTCTTTTCTCCATTCTTGAAAGTGCCCCCTTTTGGGCAAAATACACATCCATTGTTGCTCTGGCGAAGCCGCGGTTGGGAGGGAGAGAAGCGGGCCAGCTGTGGCCGAGGGAGTTGGAAGGAAGCTCTGGGACAAAGGACGGAATTCACAGAGCTGCTTCACCTAAGGGACTACAGCTGGGGCCCATCTGGGGCCATCTGGTTCTCTTCTCGTGGACGCTGGAGTTTCTGAATTCTTCCACAGAAAATGTTCAAGATCAAGGTCAAAAACAGCACAGAGTCTCAGGCGCCTGAACGTGTGGATTAAAGGATAGGAGAAGCTTTTAAGGATTTTTGGTTTATTTCTATTAACAAAGTTATTACTTCAAGGTGTGTCAATGCAGCTCAAAACTACTTAAAATGTTAAAATATTAACGGTTAAAATACCTGGAAGAAAAATGTCTTTGTTATTGTCTTTCATAAGTTTTCCAAAGCTAGCCTCTTTTATCTCATTGAAACTATTGTTTTGATGAATTAAGGTTTGTCGGAAACTCAGCCAACCTTTTTTTTTTTCTTTTTTTCCTCTTTTTTTTTTTTCAATGTTTTTTATTTATTTTTGGGACAGAGAGAGACAGAGCATGAACAGGGGAGGGGCAGAGAGAGAGGGAGACACAGAATCGGAAACAGGCTCCAGGCTCCGAGCCATCAGCCCAGAGCCTGACGCGGGGCTCGAACCCACGGACCGCGAGATCGTGACCTGGCTGAAGTCGGACGCTTAACCGACTGCGCCACCCAGGCGCCCCTCAGCTAACTTTTTATCGCAGAAAAAAGTTTTCTGCTTTTTCCGCAGAAAACCGTGTGTTCGATTCCTTGTTCGTTGAAGCAGAATTCTACATTTTCCCTAATAATCGAAATCCCAGCCCAGGACGGGTGTCAGGTAACACCTCGCACCTGTCAGAATGGCTAAAATTAACAACTCAGGAGGCAACAGATGTTGGCGAGGATGCAGAGAAAGGGGACCCCTCTTGCACTGGTGCAGCCGCTCTGGAAAACAGTGTGGAGGGTCCTCAAAAAATTAAAAATAGAGCTACCTTGCGACCCAGCACCTGCATTACCAGGTATTTATCCAAAGGACACAAAAATGCTGATTCGAAGGGGCACGTGCACCCCAACGTTTACAGCAGCGCTTTCAATAATAGGCAAATTATGGAAAGAGCCCAAATGTCCATCAACCGACGGCTGGATAAAGAAGATGTGGTTTATATACACGATGGAATACTACTCGGCGATTAAAAAAAGGATGAAAATTTGCCTTTTGCAACAACGTGGATGGAACTAGGGTGTATTATGCTAAGTGAAATAAGTCAGTCAGAGAAAGACAAATATACGATTTTACTCATATGTGGAATTTGAGAAACACACCAGATGAACATAGGGGAAGGGAATGAAAAATAAGATAAAAACAGAGAAGGAGGCAAATCGTAAGAGAATCTTAAATACAGAGAACAGACTGAGCGTTGCTGGAGGGGAGGTGGGTGGGGGAGGGATTCGATGGGGGATGGGCATAGAGGAGGGCACCTGTTGGGATGAGCCCCGGGTGTCGTGCGTAAGTGATGAATCACCAGGTTCTACTCCTGAAACTAACATTGTATGTATGTTAGCTAAGTTGAATTTAAATAAATAAGTTAAAAAAAAAACATTTAAAACAATCGATGAATTTTAGTTAGCACCTGTTTCAGGACAACAAATCCAAAGATAAAGTCATCAACTGTATGTTTACTGTTTTAAGCCATATTCCTAAATGGGCTTAGCTAGAGCAAAGGGGTAATAAAATACTGCCTAAAAAATTAAAGGCGAGGAAGACTTTACAGAATGCTTTCCGAGCAGAGTACAAACACACAGACATCCTTGGAGTCGATCTATGTATCTCTCCGTCTGTCGCCTTCCGTCTCTATAGTCTGTGCTCAGAACGTCACCCCCGTTGAAAGAGCCCTCAGCCCTTTGGACCTCAGCTCACTTGCATTCACATTAGGTCACTCCTGTCACCATTTCCCAAGGCCAGGTGAGAACTCACCTGTCGGTGGCCAAGGGCGTCCCCGGTATCCCAGGCGGATGCCTGGGACCAGCTCATCGGTTTCCTGCCAACTTCACTCGGAGGAAAGCCACGATGTCAAGGCAAACCGAAGGATGGTGTGTGCCAGGACGCTCCAGTGGCGGGCACACGGGTGGGGGCAGCGCCCGGGGAAACCAAGCTGGCCTGGCATCAGTAACCGTCACCGCCGCGAGCCGGGGGCCCTGGGGTTCACTGTGCCGTTGTGTGCGCCGCGGTGTGTGCTCCGGAGCTTTGATGACAATGTGTTTAGGTGACGGTGGCCCCGGGGGGGGGGGGGCGGGAAGAGAGGACAGGCAGGCTGCGCCAGACCCCTGAGCCCAAACGGTGACTTAGACCCTTCGGGGAAGGCTAGCGCCGCGGGGAGTTTATTTTCTTGGTTGGATGACAAATCAAGTGTGCTCTGTAAGTGAGCAGGGGCAAAGCTGACCCGATCTCCCCCTTCTCTGCGGCTCGTCCGGCGGAGCACTTGGAGGGGCGGCTCTCCCGCAGTCGCCTCGGGGCTCGGAGATTTACGACTGGCGAGGTGACCACCCGCTTCCCGGCCTGCAGGTGTCCGTCCTGCGGGTTTGCTGACTTACCAGACGCGAAACTCAACCACGGTTATGCCTTTCTCGCCACATGTATGTCTGCAGTTTTCACCCCTTCCCCAGCTTGAAACGGAGCACCCCCTCACGGCATTTCAGAGTTTGCGATCTAGCCGACCCGCCCTCCCCTCCTGCCTTACTTCTTCAGCCAAGAATGCCGAGGGCTGGACGCATTGACCATCACGCATGCGTGCAAACGTGTGTGGTCGTATGGAAAAGACCGGCCTCTTAGAAGAGCAATGCCTTCCGGACAGCGTACGCGAGTAACACGTCCCCCGGGCGGGTCTCATTGTGACATGATGCAGCTCCCGGCTGCAGAGCCCCGGACCCTCCGGGGCCACTCAGACACGGTCACCGCCTTGTTCCGCGTGGGCCACCACGGCAGACGGAGCAGACAGGCCGCCTGACCAGCCGGCGTTTAACGTCTCGCGCTCCCGGAATCTGGAATTCTGGGATCCAGGCGTGGGCAGGGCTGGTCTCTCCCGAGGCCACTCTTCCGGCTGTGTGGCTGCCACCTTCTCCCCGTGTCCTCACGTGGCTGGCCCTCTGTGCCTGACTATGTCCTCAGCTCCCTTTCCCCTAGACACACCAGCTTCACTGGGTTAGGGCCACCCCAGACGCCATTTAACTTCATCGCCTCTGTGAAGATCTTCTCTTCAAATATGGTCCCATCATTACTATTTTTTTGATGTTTATTTCTTTCTGAGAGAGAGAGAGATACAGCGAGAATCTCAAGAAGGCTCTGAGCTGTCAGCACAGAGCCCGACGCGGGGCTCGAGCTCACGACCCGCGAGATCACGACCTGAGCCGAAGTCCGACGCTTAACCGACTGAGCCACCCAGGTGCCCTATCATGTTTTCTTTAAAAAAATTAAACCAATATTTATCTTACTATTTCTGCAGTTTATACTTGGGAAGTTCCTCTATCTTGATTTAGGATTATTAGTCTCCCACATGTCCATTTCTTAAAAGGTTTTCCTTTGATCTTGGTCTGGAGTTTGTTTGTTTGTTTGTTTGTTTGTTTGTTTGTTTTTTAAGAATGGCATTAAATACATATTTAATTTTATTTTCCTGCAAATAGCCGTTCTTTCTCAGCATGATTTGTTGAGTAGTCCTTCCCCGGATGGCCCAAGTGTCATAAAATCACCCCTTGGTATGTGAAAAGCCGTCCACTCTTCCGTTTATTCACGTCCCAGATTGTCACCATGGACACTGCTGTCACTGGTTTGGAACTCGACTGAGGCGTTGACGGTCAGCACCGAGCCTCCGCCATGTCTCCGTGGCCAGGTCAGTTTTCTGCGCCATCATGTTCACAGTCGGTGTGTGTGCCCCTCAAAGTGCAGCCTGTGGATTGCACCAGATGTTTGACCATGAAGCCCACACTTTCTTCCCCATGGAGACGTGGATGGGGTCACTGCCCCGGAGCCAGGCTCCCCTCACTGGCCATGCACGTGTGGAGCATGATGTTGGACGCGGGAGATCCAGCCGTGAACAAAACAGAAAGAAATCTGCGCCCCGTGGACCTTACACGAAGTAAGGAAGGAAAATGTGAGCAACGTGGGTGGGGGGGACGAGCCAAGGAGGAGCTGAGCCCAGGGCTCAGGCGAGCTGAGTGTGCGAATCCCTCCAGCGGGGCATCAGGGGACATCCCAGCAGTAGTGTGAAATAACCCAGCCTCGGGGACAGTGTTTACCCCAAGGAAATGCTACAAATCAGGGCTTTTCTCCCTTCTTCCTGAAGGCAGCCTGAGCGGGGAAGGGAGGTGAGGAGTGCGGGGCCAGGGGTTACATTTTCATTTAAAGTAAGGGGCCCTGGAGCCCGCCCGCAGGGGTGGGGCAAGAGGACCCCATGAAGGCAGGACGTGCAAAGGCCCTGGGTGGGAGAGTGTCCAGAAGTTGCGTGAAGAGAGATGCTGTGGCTGAGGCAGAGACACGGCGGCAAGAGAAGGGGCAAACAAGGAAAACGAGGGCAGAGAATGAATCACCCATGTTGAAGGTCATCCTATGACCCCCAAGGGGGGGGCATGACAGCCAATGGAACCGTGACAGTTGGCACCCACGGTGGCCACCAGTGGTCCTCAGTCCTTGTCTTCACTCCTGTTGCAGGGATCAGGGCCGGCCTGGGCCACCTGTGCTATAAGCCTAGTCAGAGGCTGTGCTTTCCGGCTGGGCCTTCTGGGTCACTGTCCCTGCAGGAGGCCAGCCCCCGGGTCGGGGGAACTCAAGCAGCCCGGCGGAGAGAGGCAGCGGGACGTGGAGTGGCCACCGTGCAGGCCCAGCCTTCCAGGCACGCGGACGCCGAGCCTGGACCCCTGAGCCGACTGTCACCTCCCCCGCCACCTGCAGAAGCGTTTCCTGCACAGTCCGCGTTCTGAGCGTTGTGGAGAGCAGCTGGGCACACGTGAGTGTGTCACGGGAGCCTGAATGGACCCGGGCAGGCACTAGGGTGTGAATCTAATGCATTTGTTCTGGCTCCTTCTGACCTTTTAAGGCAACATTTCCAGCTAACACTCATAACTTCGTAAAGGCACAGAGGAGTGTGGGCTTGAGCAGAAGCAGGTTGACTTAGGAATCATGAAGAAATTTGAGAGCAGAAATGGGTTTGAATGAAGCATAACTCACGCTGACTTTTTGGTTGTTCCATGAAATAAAATAGGGTCAATTCTCTTTCTCATCGGATCAATCACAGAACACACACACGCGTGTTTCTCAGAACGGGACCCCGGGACTAAAGGGCATCTAGTCATTACGACGGGGAGTGACAGGTGCCCATGGACCGTCTCCCGACCGCAGCACTGACACAGAGCCAGACTCAACGACCCCCACCTGCTGCAGCCCTGTCCACACTAAGGACGTGGGTTTATGAAGACGCGTATCTTGCAATGAGGTTAACATCACCTCCAGTTTCACTTTTTAAAGATCTTTGAAGAGAAAAGAATCTAGGAAGAGACCAAGAAGTGTCAGCCTCTGTGTCGACTCCAGCCATGCACGGGGACACCAGAGCCAGTGCAAGGTCAGCTGTGGCCTCCCCAGCCACCTGGCCCAGGGGCCAAGGGAGCAGCTGACCCGGGGCCGGGCTGCCCGCTTGGACCAGAGGCTCTCAGACCTGGAGACAGAGATGGGCAAAACTATGCTGGGGCCTTCTGTGCAAACACAGCTGCTCAGTTCCTGTCCCCCTGGATGAGTGCACCAGAGCCCCCGGGGGGTGGGACACAGGCTCGTCCAAGCCGAGGGCGTGGGGTCCGGTGGATCCTAGAGGCACTACCACACAGCATCGCACGGGCGCTACCTTCTCACCTCCGGACGTAGGCGTCCTTGACGTGTCCCCACCCTCCCAACAGCACCATGAGGGGCCACCAAATCCCGGGAAGCCCAGAAACCCGCTCTCCTGTGAGCGGGAAACAGAGGCTCGGGCTTTGCCTGCCTTTCACACACAGTGGCAAGCATTTGAAAAACAAATATCCAAACACAGCTGGGGAGAATTTAAACCTTAACAATATCTGGGGCTGTGATCTGGGCGCTTTTCTGCCAATTTTTCCTGTCTGCTCTCTAGAAAGATTTACTCTATGAGGCCACCAGTAGCAGAAAACCGTTCATGAAAATCAGAGACCAAACGCTCTGGGGTGGACGTGTCTGAGATTCATCCCTTCTTGCCCTGGGGCTAGTTATTTTAGCAAAGGTGAAGACAGGGGTACTGTCTTTCGTGGCTGTCTAGAGGATTCGGTTAGATGAGACACGCAAGTCTCTGGCACATAGTAGTTGCCCAGTTAATGGAAGTTTTCCTTTCTCTCCAGAGCAATTCTTCTGTGTAGAAAATAGCAAACTGCACCAGCTTACCCAAGACTCGTTTCCAGGTCAAAGCACTGAGAGCGTAAGGTTCCCAGGACCGAGGATTCGGTTCCCTTGTTTACGCACCCCCGACGGCCCCCAGCCTGAAGACAGGTGTCCGTGGCAATGCACGAGTGACTCGTGGGTTGATGGATCTGAACGGGCCTGGTGTCGTTCCATGCTGGCCCCGGGCACGACCCTACGGGTCCCCAGGGCCGCTGCAAACAGTAAGAGATTGTCCAATTACATCACTAAAAGCCTTGAGACTAACGCAGACAATCCGAGTTTGGGAAACTGGCACGGCACCTGTTAAGCCAGAAACACCTGGGCAGTCGCAGGTTGAAACACCGTCCTTTCCGCCGACGACAGGACGCACACGGGCACCTCTGGGAGGGAGGCTGGTGCCCAGCACAGAGTGCGGCTCGGGGCCCGTCAGCAGTTTGCTGGGAGGCTCTGGGATTAAGTATATGAAGAGGGACCGGTTTTGAAAGAGGCTTCTGGAGTTGGATACTCATGGTTCCAGCCAGACTACCAGAGGCTGGGGGTCACCGGAAGCAAACAATTCCCGAAGTTTCCCCGGCTCTGGCCAAAGACACCGGCTCGTCGGAGGACCACCCGGCCACCGCTGCAGCTCCCGGCTGCTGGCGAGCAGTCAGCGGGCTTCCGTCCGACTTGAGATGCCTGGATGCGGTTAACGCGCATGTGGGATGCACATCATCGCATACGATGCCAACTGTTATGAGACTGACATTGTAGCAAATACTCAATATGCTGTCTTCAAATCAATGCACTATTATTAACGTGTCAGCGTAATGTATGTGTTACAAATACATTTTATAATTAGAAGGGTGTATTAGCATAATTAGTGTCACATTAACAATTACCACAGCATTACCTTCACACTTTTCATAGGGCAAATCTCTTTATTTGGGACCAGCGAGCCTCTCAGCAGCATCTAACTCTTGACCCTGACTATGTGGGAAACAACCACGCTTTACCATTTTGACCAGTAATTCAATGATAAATAGTTTATTTCCAGACAAATGAAAGTCTTGGCCTATGTTTTGCTACAAAAGACACCACTTCTGTGATCTAGCTGCCAGAACGATCCATTTAGAGCAACAGAAAACTTCCTAATATGCAACATGCATCAATTTTCCTAACATTCTTACAGTCACTTTGGAAAAACAGCTTCGAACGTACCAAACCAGTAATCACAGTAAAAGAACAATTTTGCAACACATGTCATCAGGTTTTGGGTGTGGGTTGTAGATGTGTCAGCACCTCACTGTGTCACAAGCACGAGCACTGTGTCCTCTCCTGTGCCTGGAGACCCCGCTGGCCTCCTGTCGGGTCTTCCCCGGGGGGCCAGACAGTCCGGCCTCAGTTTCCCCAGAAGCCCCCTTTCCACAGCTGCTGACAGAGGCACTCAAGCTGCCATAGCCGATGGCCCTGCTAGTGACCCAAGGGGCGGTGATGTCCTTGCAGAGTGAGTGGAGCCCCCTCCCCACCCCAGCCCCCGTGACATGAGCCCCGAAATGGCTGCTCACCCCCAATTAACAGAATAAACGCTTCCCCGAATGTATCCAGTTAAACACGGAATGAATACACTCAAAATGCAGCAGCAAAGAGAGACCTGGGGCAGCCCTCGGTGGACCCCCGGGTCCCGCTGCGTCAGCCCCTTACGGCGTAGACGCCTGGACTCGTGGGCACTGACCATCACAACTGCTCTTTCCTGAGCCCCGAGCCCTGGTGTCCTCGTGAAGAGTCACTAGAACACCAGCTGCCCCTCCAGTCGGGACACGCAGGCTGTGGGAGCAGTGGCTTCTCCTCCCGGACAGCTGAGCAGTGCTGGGGGCGGGGAGGGCTCGTCCATCATGGCCTCCCTGGCAGGGCCCGTAGGACAGCGGCCTTGGGAAGGAGGCTCCAGGGAGAAAACACAGCTGGTTTAGCGTCTGACGCATCTGAGTCCTTGAGGAGGGATGACTGAACCACCACCCCCACCCCCCCTTGGAACATTTGGAAGGACTGATTACTGGAAAAAGCAGAGAAAACAAAAAACGAAGAAACCGTATTTTCTTCACGGGCTAGGACCTCGTGGTCCCATCTTGTCTGTTTTTAGTCATGTGCTCCGTGAAACCTGTCTCCGGAACGATCGCTCTAAAGTAACGTGCTAGATTTGGGTAACACCCGCTTAAATGTAACTCCGTGGTCGTCTTCCCAGAATTCATCTCACGTTCCGTGCTTTCCGACGGCTCGTCTGAAATACCATCAGATTCCTTGCACATTTCCGTATCACCTGTGGCAGCTCACTTTCCAGAGGATATGGATTGGGTCTGTGTGTGTTTGCCACATAATAAGTGCTCAGTAAATGTCTGTTAAATTTAACTTAAATTTGATCATTCTGTCTGCAGGGAGTGCTTGCTGGGGCATGTGTATTTTCGTGCTTCCGGAAGCATTTATGACACCTGCTTTTCCCTGGGGTTTCAACCACCATCTTGTATGTGGGCACCTCTGTTAGATGTCTGAGCCCGCACTGGGGGCACAGAAGGGAGCTCCTTCAGGGCTTTGCCTCGGAAACACAGGCCATCCCAGGGGATCACCAGGGTAGCGGGAAGAGACTTTGCAGCGGTGCTAGAATTAAGGAATTAAGTCTGGGAGAATTGGTACAAAGGCCTGTGAGTCATGAAATCTTGGAATGAGAGTAAGAAGGAGCAGTTTACCTTTTGGGACCTTTTCTCCCGCGCCCCACCTCTCTTCTCGCAGTGTGCCTTTTCTCCGAGTGGGTTCCTGCCTCCTTCCCGCCTCCTCTCAGGAAACCGTGAGATCGAGGAGGTGATGTGCCCGACCTCTGGGTTTCTGGTGCTTCACACGGCGCCTGGCGCGCAGCGACTGCTTCCTTAGAGACCTCCTGGAATAGGTGAGCAGATGACGTCACTGCCAACAGTTTGGAATCGCCTTTCCTGAAAGTCCCAATTATTTTTATGAACCGAGTTTTCTCGTGAAGATCTCAAGTGTCAGGAAAAAACAAAACAAAACAAAACTCAGAATTGCCGTGCGGTCGGACTAGAAGTAAAAAAGGCTCTTTCCAGTTGCATCTGTTTCCTAAATCAGAAGAGGCCACAAGTCCTCTTCTGGAAGCCTGGCACGAATACCAGACATTCTCGCGATCCTCATACTGGCCGTGACCGTGACACCACAGTCCCTTCTCTGCCCGCTCAGGGGACCGCCGGTTCCTGCCAGCACCGGCCTCCACAGCTGGCCTCCTCCACCCGTCTGCGGAATCCGGCGACTGAATCCTCTCAGCACAACGAAGGACGCGGAGCTGAAGGTGGGCACGAAGCTCGAGCCGGTTGGCTCCCTCGTCTTGTGTCATAAACGGGAAGCAAACGTCTTTAATCTCCCCTTGCACATAACTCCATAATTTGCTGACGCCCGATGTAGATAAAGAGTCAATATCGTGTTTCCTCATTAAAAAATACAGGACAAAAGTAAGTGGTTTTCTATCTGGCTCCGTATATGAATCCAAGTTACTAGAAACAGACACCGTTCATAAGACGTGCTTCACTTTTTTCTCTTCTCCGAGGAGAATTGGTGTATAAACTCAAAACCTATCTTAAAATTTATCTACAAGTGAAGCTGAAGTGGAAAATTGAGTCATTTGGTCAATTATATATTCCCAAACACCTCCAAATGACGCTTCAAGGCCAGGCGCAGTACTGTTTGTGTTGGCCTAATTATCTCAATTTGTCACGGTCCAGGAGGGTTCCCACCTCTAACCCTGGTGGCTGAATGGGCCGAATTCTTCCCTGAAACAGTGGGTCTGGACTTGAAGCCTTCGAGAAGCAGAAGGAAATGGTGTATTTGCGGCCCTTCCCAGCTTGGTGGGGCTGAACCAGCGCTGTGCTCTTGGCAGGTGGTCTTTATTTTCCGGGTTTCTCGCCTCAGGGCGAAAGAGAGACTTGTGAGCCTCCCCGGCTCTGCTCACACTAATGTATTGGATGGCGTTCAGATGCTTCTCCCCGATAGGAATCCACACACACCAGGGAGGGGCACACTCCGATAAGTTAATCATTATACGATCATCTCCGATAATTTCTGCCTCCCGTGGCCCGCCTCCACTACAAGCTGGACAATGAAATGTCCTTTTCTTGAAGCAAGGATTATTAAAGCAGCATAACGGCGAATTTGTAAAGCTGAATTCACAAGGCAGGACTTAGAAGAAAACAGGAAAGCCAGGCCAGGTTTTTTCTGGACCGCAGAATAGGAAAAGGAGGAAAACCCAGAATAAATAAGAGAATTACAAGCAGACATGGGTCCCTAAGAAGCAACCCACGCCCGTCCAGCCCAGCCTCTCACGTTTGGCCACATTCTGCTGTGGAACCAGAATCCCGGATGGATTGTAGGGTCTGGAGACAGAACCCAGACCCCCAGCCTCAATTCACAGCCAGGAGCAGAAGCAGGAACACTACTCGTAAGGACCACAGGCCGAGCTGTTTGCTGAGTAGGCAATCTCTCCACGTTGGCACCTTGTGAGTGAGGCCCGGAAATCAGGCAACAGCCCTTGGAGACCACCGGAGCTTGCGATAAACCAAGATTGCATTTCTGATGCCCTGAAATGGATGTTTAGAAATTAATTAAAGCGAGGCACCCGACTCTTGGTTTCGGCTCGGGTCATGACCTTCTGGTTCATGGGACCAAGTCCCACATCCGACTCTGGGCTGACGGTGTGGCCCCTGCTTGGGATTCTCTCTGTCTCCCTCTCTCTTGAAATGGATGGATGAACATTTTTAAGCAATTAAATTATGAACCTAAATAAAATTAGATTTCTTTCACAACAGATCGTGTCCTCAGATTCACAACCACTAAACGTGTTCCCACCACGACCGTCATGCTCCCGTGTCCAGGACCCTCTTGTGGGCCGTGGGCCACACCCATTCCCGTTTGTGATATACTCTGCTTTTTTCATAAATATATATGTATATTTTAAAGTTTCTTTATTTTGAGAGAGAGAGAGAGAGCAAGCGAGCAGGGGAGGGGCAGAGAGAGGGAGACAGAATTCCAAGCAGGCTCCACACTGACAGCACAGAGCCCCACACGGGGCTCGAACCCACGAACCAAGAGATCATGACCTGAGCGGAAACCAAGAGTCGGACGCTTCACCGACTGAGCCCCCCAGGCGCCCTCATCTGCTTTTTTAAACGCTGTGTGTGGATATATGCCAATCACAATGTGCTGACTGAACCGAAGACATTTCAGATTTACAGGCCCCAGTGCCTGCCCTGCCCTGAACCCAGAAACTCAGCTTCGATCTGGGATGGAAGCCAGCGAATCCACAGAGACAAGCTCGTAAGGAGACCACGGGGAGTGGCCAGCGTCCTCGGCACTGAGGACGCCAGCGTGGACTGGACGGCATCTGGTGCGAGTGGTAACACATCACACAAGATAAGTCAGTTTCGTCCACTGTGTCGGGCACAAAACAAGTTTCCTTCTCAGATAATAAACTGTCTTGACCCGACATAACCTCTCCAAGCAGAATTACTTCCGTGGCTCACGCCAGGATGAGGGAGGAGGATCCTCTCTCGTGAGCGGCTGCCTCGGCCGCGTGCATACCAGGACCCTCCTCTGTCCGTGCGGGAGAAACAGACCTTCTGGTGCCTTCCGGAAGCACGCCGTGGCCTCTGCAGGCCGCTCCTGTGCCTCACAGTTAGTATATATTTTTTTAGAAAGAGTTCCAGCCTGTCATTATTTACATACTTAAGACTGTTTGATTCCTAAACCACAGCCCAAATATTTTCTTTTAAAATCTCTGTAAGTATCAAAATGTATTCCACAAAAAGTGCAGTGTGTTCTCTTCTCCCTGAAAACAGTTGCGTTGAAAAATACCTTGTTTTTAGAAAAACACTTAAATCATTTCTTGAGATCCAGCCATTGGTGCGTTTAGATAGAAAATGCTTTCTGAAGAAACAGTCCTTGTTAAATTGTTTGTTAAAAAAATACGGTGCCTTGGCCAGGCATTTAGAAATTCCTCCTGTGGTGAAGGTATATGAGCCCTTCCAAAGCCCATCTTGGGTTAAAATGATTAATTATCCCTAATAGACTCTTTTAGAACAGTGTTTATTCTGCCCTGTGCGCACAGCAGGAGCCCAGAAATCGCTTCCAAATCCCCCCAGCTTCTTCCCAGAAGAAGGACTGGCACCCAGGCCGATCCTCTCTAAGCCCGTCACCGTGTCGCGTCTACACCGGGAGCCCAGAGGGTCAACAGGCCCGAGGCCTCCCGACTTTACATCCTTGTCTCCGGGCCAGACCAGGGCGGGAGGCCCCTCGGACAGCAGGCACCGGCTGTGACCCCAGGGTGGGGGCTGGGGTCCGGGTCTGCAGGGCCCCATCCACGGCAGGTGCCCCGCCAGAGGGAGGCCCAGGTGGGGGCCACACAGACGTTGGCTTGGCCACCGTCGTCACTGCCTCTGGGACCCTCCAGTTCGGCCCCAGCTCCCATTTGGGATGAAGCTGTCTTTCTCCGGGTAATTTAGGACTTGGAGGTGTGGGGGGGGGGGCTGTTTTGTTTTCTCTCTCCTTCACCCCGTTCAGTTTTCTGCGAAAGGCCCAGAAACTAAGCTTAGCGCCAATCCGCACAGAAACTTTCATTCTGTAATTTCACATTCCCGAGATCCTGTCATTTATTTCAGTTGAACCCACGGGCCCCGGGGGTCAGAACCCTCGCCACAACAGTGTTTCGAGCATGTGCCCAGCCAGTGAGAACCCGTCCCTAACAGCAGAGGCTTCTAGAAGTCTGTCACTGTACCAGTAATTGTTAAACGTCTGGAAAGAGAAACTTTCTTGGTACAGTATTTTATTTTTAAGAAGGAGAAATATAAATGTAGAAGGAAAGAAAAACAAGTTAAAAAACAGAGTCTGAGCTTAGCTGCCAGTTTGGATAAAAAATGCTACCAGATTTTCATAAACGTACAGTGTTTTACCAATTTTCCAAGTTACTTGATGAAGAATTTAATGCTGATCCTTGCAAAGGGTAGATGTTGGCTGAACAGAGAGCCATGTCTCCCCAGGGCCACGGCACCAGAAGCTTTCCTGCAATCTGTGCCCCGGGTCCCCGACCCTGTGACCCCTGCTCGCTGGGAAACCCTGCCTTCCCGGGCTGCCGACCGCCTCTGCTCCTTCCACATGATTTACATTCCTGACGCGATTCCAAAGTCTTCAGGGTAGAAATGCACAGAAGCCGTCTACACTGCAGCCACAGTCAAAGTGGATTAAAGCAGAACACGTGTGCTCAGCCAGGCCTTGACACCTTTCAGAGTCTCCCGTGGGATTCCGAGGTGTGACGGGTGTGGGAGAACCAGGAAGGGTTCAAGCCCGTGGCCCGTCAGCATGTCTCCAACGCATACGGATGCGTCGACACGGATGTCGCCGTGAAGAAAGAAACAGAGATCAACACTGAGTGACAGCACATCGAAAACCATGCAATGAAAACAGGAAATGTGGCCGGCAGAGAACGAGGTCGGTGAAGTCCGTGCTCAGGAACGAGGCGGGGGGACCCGGCTGTGCTGAGGCCCAGCGGTGAAGGCAGAACAGAATCGCTGCGTTAAAATGATCCCTGGGGACGTAGAACATAGAGACTCAGGATGACTTCTAGGATCTGACGGCTTCTGTAGGTCAGGAGCCTGGCACGGCTGCATCGGGCCGTCCGGTTCGGGGTTTCTCACGGTCTGTAATTGGAGCGCGGGCTGGGGCAGTGGGCGCGTCGGGTGGCGTGACGGGGAAGGTCCGACGCCAAGCTCACCCGCGTGCTGGCTCACAGGACACGCCTCTTCCAAGACGACTGGCCAGAACCAGCCATCGATCCCTCGCCTGTGGGTCCCTCCCAAGGACAGGTCCCACAGGCGCAGCTGTTTCCACCGGAGGGGTGGGGAGATGGGCTGTAGACGGCAGGGGGGCAGCCCTGTGAGCCAGGCTCAGAGGTGAAGGTCCCCTCTGTCACCATGTTGTGTTCAGAAGCAGCAGCACACTGGGCGCGGCCCGCACTCAGGGGAGGGTTCGCCCAGGGTACCATGTACAAGCCACGGGCACCACGGGAACGCACATATAAGCCACGGGCACCATGTGAACACAGATATGAGCCATGGCACCACGTATGGAGAGCCTGGGAAGGAGGTTGGGCGGGATGAACCTTTTAGACTCCCCGTTAGAGATGGTGACCGGTCAGCTCTGTGGGTTGTCATGGTGAATCCTTGCTGGTGGTCCTTTTAGTGACGACAGAGACAGGATGCAGGGGAGGTGGGAGAGAACTTGACTGTGAGAACAAGATCATTAATGGAAACTTTGCTTCCCCTTTACAATCCCACGTTTTCCTATTTGTTTTGGAGAACTGTGTTTCAACACATCAACTCATGTTTTTTAAAAACACCTGCTCTAAAGGGGCACCTGGGGGGCTCAGTAGGTTGAGTGTCTGACTTCGGCTCAAGCCATGATCTCGCAGCCTATGAATTCAAGCCCCACGCTGGACTCTGTGCTAACAGCTCGAGGCCTGGAGCCTGCTTCAGATTCTGTGTCTCCCTCTCTCTCTTTGTCCCTCCCCCACTCACACTCTGTCTCTCTCTCTCTCTCAAGAATAAATCAACATTAAACATTAAAAAAAAACACCGACTATAAAGCGGTAACCCAAAGTGTATTAAATATAGTTGATATTTATTTAGCACTTTGCAAACTTCATCATTTCGTAACTGTTTATTAACTTTGCATTTTTAGAGTTTATGGAATCATGTCAAAGAAGCATTTTTATTTTCAGAGCCATTAATACTACTCTGCAGATGTTCTGTCCAAACTCCCCTTTTTATGCCCCTTCACGTTGTGCGGTGCAACCTTCGACACGGGAGGGGCTGCATGGAGCCACGGGGACGTCAGGACACAAGCACCGACCTCACCTTTCAGGAGCCGCCGTGGTCACAGACCCACCCAGCCGCACACCTGTCAAATGTGGTCCCTACAACAGCTTCCACACCGAACACAGCTCGTTCGAGACGAAACAAGAAATGGGACCCACGTGATGGGCGCGTGTTACAACATTAGTGTCAGATAACCTGCGACATAACTGTGGAAGGAGCGTTTCGGGTCTCAGACCATTCAGTGAGCTCTGAGTTTTAAAGAAATGGAATATTGCGGGTAAACGGTGTGACGTGGCTGGACACGAGCTCATGAGCATCCTCACAGTTTTATTGCGCTCTCGTCTTACAACGTGGTCCAGAGAAAGAACCACGCGCTCCTATGAATGGGACAGAGACGATCCACAGACCGAAAGCCGCGCGGAGCGTGAGGCTGCGCGTCTGTTCTGTGCGTGGTGAGCGTGGGCACGGACCGGAGTCCCGGGACCCTGCTTCTGGGGCTGGAATCCAGCAGGCGCTGTCTCGCGGACCTGGAGGAGTCGCCTGGTCTCTGACGTCCTCGTTAACTCATTCGCTGCTGCCATCCCTCCTTCAAAGCTTCGTTGAGGATAAAGCGTGTTCGCAGAAGTCGAGGACACCGTGTGGACCTAGCACAGGAGGCAGGTCCAGTCTCACAGACGGAGGTGAAAGCTGAGCCCCTCCCGCGGCCTCCAGATGCCAACACCGTCAGCCGGCCAGCGTCCCTCCAGCCACGCCGGCCACCGCCGTGCTGTTCCTTTGACTCCCGCCTCCGGGACTTTGCACCTGCTGTTTCCTCCACGTGGAGAGCTCCAGCCCCACGTTTCTGCCTGGTTTGCCGCCCCTGTCCTTTACGTTTCGGATCAAATGTCACCTGTATGGAGAGAATGTCTTTGTGGCACCCCAGTGTCCCCACTGTCCCCTACTCCCCATGTCTTACACCTATTTTCCTCCTGAGGGACCTGGGCTGGGCTCTGTGTAAGTAATATTCTCGTGCGTGGTTTCTAGCATGCCCAGCACTGAGTCGGATGGGAATTCTATCCAGCTTGTGTTATTCCCACGGTATATTTTCCATAAACTTGGCCTGAGCTTTAAACCTCTGAGGGACATTATAATAATTATTTTCATGTTCTTGCCTACAGGACCCCGACAAAGCCCAGACATGCGTTTGGAAACCTGGGGTCCAGGGGATCCTGCATGATGGGATACCACACACGCTCCAGCTTGTGCTATTAGACCTAATGTGGGAAGCAGAGTCAGGCCATGGCGGGGGGGGTTCATCCAGGTGGGGGTGGGGCCAGGCGGGGGGACGGAGTCAGGGCGGGGGGGGGGGGGGGGTGTTCACGCAGGTGAGCTGAGGGGCCAGGCGGGAGGACAGAGTCAGGCCGTGGGAGGGGTTCATCCAGATTGGGTGTGGGGCCAGGCGGGAGGATAGTCAGGCCGTGGGGGGGTGGGCATCCAGGTGGGGGTGCGGGGCCAGGCGGGAGGACAGAGTCAGGCCGTGGGAGGGGTCCATCCAGATGGGGGTGTGGGGCCAGGCAGGAGGACAGAGTCAGGCCATGGGGGATGTTCATGCAGGTGTAGGTGCAGGGCCAGGAGGGAGGACAGAGTCAGGCCGTGGGAGGTGTTCATCCAGATTGGGTGTGGGGCCAGGCGGGAGGATAGTCAGGCCGTGGGGGGGCGGGTATCCAGGTGGGGGTGCGGGGCCAGGCGGGAGGACAGAGTCAGGCCGTGGGGGTGGTTCATGCAGGTGAGCTGCGGGGCCAGGTGGGAGGACAGGCCCAGGCAGGTGCAGGGCGGCCTCCCTGAATGTCAGCACCTGGAGCAGGTTGGCACCGGTCCCCAGAATCGGCACACAAAGCAGGCGTGAGGAGAGAGGGCAGGACTGTGCACCCCTTGACACTTCATCCCAGGCCAGGTCTCTATGTTCCCGTCTGAGCCAGGTGCCAGGCCAGGGTGGGGGCGGGGGGCAGGGGGGTCTCATTACTTCTCTTTGTTTGTGCTCTGACAGAAATACTTCGTGGGGGAAAATCACGTTTTCCTTCCTCTAAGCTGAATCATACTGGCTGAACACCCAGCTTCTCGGGGCCTTTCAAGCAGTCACGGAGGGTCCGTGGCCTTCAGGATGGGCCAGAGTGGCTGCCACGGGATCCTGTGTGACCATCACAGTACTGACTTCAGAAATCACCCCAGGCCATTATGGGCCAGTATAATCATTACCCACCCAGAAAAAGTCTTCCAGAAACCCAACTTGAGTTCAGAAATATTTCAGTTAACATTGTTTATGGATCATTTTTATATTCTCCAAGATGAAGAAATAGTAATTAAATTTTTTTTAATATTTACTGATTTTTGAGAGAGAGAGAAACAGAGCACGAGCAGGAGAGGGGCAGAGAGAAGGAGACACAGAATCCGAAGCAGGCTCCAGGCTCTGAGCCCACAGCACAGAGCCCAACACGGGGCTCGAACTCACGAACCGTGAGGTCATGACCTGAGCTGAAGTCAGATGCTCAACCGACTGAGCCACTGAGATGTCCCAAGAAACAGCAATTTTGAATATAGGACAAGATTTGTCTTGACGTAGATTTCGATTTTGGCATCGTTCTATTCGGATGCCTTAGTCTTCGTGACTTGCCCTGTCGTTCCCCACGCACAGAGCAGGTGGGTCAGATTTGTGTTTGCAGACATCACGTAATTTTAAATGTGGCCAGATGCCCCGTCACCTCCTGGAGAGATGGGATGCTGTGGTGCACGCCCTTTCAGCAGGCACTCAGCTCCCAGTCCAAAGTACAGCAGAGGCCGCCCACTGATACCTTCACGATCACTACGGTTTGCTCAGCCCACGTTCTGACACCCAGTCGGCAAACTGAAGATCATACTGTGCCCGTATTTACTAGATAAAGAACTAAGTTCCTTAAAACGACACCAGAATATGTTTGTGTTGGCCAAGTGCGAGAAGGAAAGGGGGTGAGCGTTCTACTTCTGGAATGGCAGCATAAGTGGCTCCATGAGAAGCAGCCATAACTGGTGAAAATTATTTTTAAAACAACTATTTAAAGTCTCAGGGGCGCCTGGGTGGCGCAGTCGGTTAAGCGTCCGACTTCAGCCAGGTCACGATCTCGCGGTCCGTGAGCTCGAGCCCCGCGTCGGGCTCTGGGCTGACGGCTCGGAGCCTGGAGCCTGTTTCCGAGTCTGTGTCTCCCTCTCTCTCTGCCCCTCCCCCGTTCATGCTCTGTCTCTCTCTGTCCCAAAAATAAATAAAAAAATAAATAAATAAAAAAAATAAAGTCTCTGCAAATGTCCCCCAAAGCCCACAGCAAATGCAAAAACACTTACTTAAGGAACCTGCAAGATCCCAGTAGAAACAGTGAGATTCCATGAGACGTCAGCCACGTCTGGTTCCCGTGTATCGGTGTGTTGGAAATGCCAGGATGGGCGAGTGTGGCCAGGAGACGGGGCCCCTCTTCGCGGCCCCCAGCCACAGGCTGCAGACCCCAGGGAGGAGCGGGCCACGTACCTCAACACACAGAAGAAGGGGCCAGAGAAGAAATAGAGGAAGAAGTCAGCTGGAAGCCTTCTAATATTTGATGAAAAATACTAAGTTAAACATCTAAGAAGCTTAGAAAGTCCACGTAGAACAAACGCGGAGATACCTCCACCCGGGCACATGGTGGTGAGACAGCTGAACATCAAAACAAAATCAGAAAGAGAAGGACGACTCACTATGTGCGAGGGACGCCAAATAAGGCGAACTGACTTCTCCCCAGAAACTATGGGGTCCAGAAGCCCGTCAGATGACATATTCAAAGTGCCGACAGAAGGAAAAAATGTCAACTGAAAATCTTATATCCAGCAAATTTATCTGTGAAACCGAAGGGGAAATAAAGACATTCCTTTGTGGATAAACAAAAACCGAGGATTGTTCCTAGCCGACCCACCTAACGAGTGCTTCTAATCTGAATGCAGGTACCTGTGACAGTCATTTAATACACACACATGCGCACGTGCACACGTGTGCACCAGCAAAGGGAATTGTGTAAATATAAAATATAATATAAATGCCTATTTCTTCGTTCTCAGTCTCTTATCCGATTTAAATTTCAATTTTATGAAACAATATATAATAACAGCATTGTTGCTGCTGCAGCACATAGGAATGTGATACATTGACGTGGGCACAAGGAGGTGGCAGAGGATAAATAAACAAATAACAAAGTTAATGCAACCAATCCTGGAAATATATACTTGCTCTGTTCTCTCAACTTCCGTGAGTGGTATGAAATTACACAAAGTAACAATTATAACAATGTATCATTGGGCTTATAACTTACAACTGTGATATATGTGGCAATAACAGCACAAGGGAGAGGAAAAGAAAATAGAGCTAGATACAATAACATTTTCATTTCTCATTGGCTTTAAGTTAGTAGAGATCTGAAGTGGATTCTGAGAAGTTAAAATGTATGTCTTCGACTCCAGAGCCCCCACTAAGAAAATAGTCAAGAAATGTAGTGAAAAACCATTAAAGGCCTTAAAATGTTACAAGAGAAAAGTTTCACCTAATGCGAGCAAAAGTAGTAAAGGAATTGAATAACAACCACAGAAAACCAGGGACAGAAAACAGAGGGAAAATGGCAGAGATATATTCAAGTCGATCAATAATAACATTAAACACGATTGCACCGAACAACCCAATCCAAAGCAAGGATTGTGGGACTGGATACGGAGAACAAGATCCGACTATACGCTGTCTACAGGAGGCACACTTTGATTTCAAAGATACAAAAAGGTTGAATTACAAGAACATAAAAAAGATAGGTCATTCAAAAGCGACCTTAATAGAGTGAGGGTGGCTTACTAATAGTGGAGAAAACGACTTCAAAACCAACAAATAAAAAGCTGCTGGCGGTAAGAAGGACACGTTGTAAAGGTAAAAGTCTGTTCCACCAGCAGGTTGCGACGATAGCAGACATCCACACCCGCTGACCCGCTCAGGATGTCCATGCTGACCTCCACCGCTGGGAAACGCTGTAGCTGACACAGCACGGGGACTTTGCAAGAGTGACTTATTAGGGATCTGAGGACAGAGGACTCCGTATTATCCAGGTGAGTCCAACGCAGTCACGAGGGTCTTCAGAAGTAAGAGACAGGACATTCAGAGGCAGGGAGACAGGGATTGGAGGAGGCATGGCATTGGTCAAGGCACGGATGGAGCTAGAGTGTACTCTGATGAGCGAAATGAGTCAGTCGAGAAAGACCAGTGTCACAAGGTTTCACTTGTATGTGGGATTTAAGGCACAAAACAGATGGACACATGGCAAGTGGGGGGACGGGGGAGACAAACCATAAGAGACTCTTAATGACAGAGAACAAAGCGAGGGCTGATGGAGGGAGGCGGGTGACGAGTTGAACGGGTGACGGGCATTGAGGAGGGCACTGGAGAGGAACACGGGTGTCGCACGTAAGCGATGAATCGTGAATTCTACTCCTGAAACCAATATTACGCTATGTTAACTAACTCGGATTTAAAGAAAAACTTGAAACAAAAAAAACAATTTAAAAAAACAAGAAAAAGTAAGGTGTGAAAGTAACATGTAGAAGAATATTTTCTAAAATAAAGAACCCACATCAACCACGTTAATTTTAAGGGTCTGAATGAGTTTTGCAGTTGAGCAGTAAACAAGAAAAGGAAGGGGGCACGTGTCTGGATTTGAAGGGCGCACGTGTCTGTGGGTGCCGTGAGGCAAGGAGCAAGGTGGCTTCTAGAAACTGGAAAATTCTACAAAACTGATTTGTCTTCCAGAGTCGGCGGAAAACATGGCCTTGCCTCTGACTTCACTTTAGGGTTTTTGATCTCAGTCACTGTAAGATGGTAAATTTGTGTTGTTTTAAAACACTGTGGTAATTTGTTACAGCAACGCCTGAGAACGAGTACAGATCCTGAAACCAGAAGTGAGGAACCACTGTAAGAAATACTGGAAAAAGGCGAAGTGGAATTGGAAATTTTAACGGAATATCAGAGAAAAGGCCTGGATTGCCTGGAGTGGGCTGTTCGTAGAAGGGTGGAAGTGAAAGGCCCTGCTGGTGAGGGAGCGGAAGTGAGAAAGGAGGTGGGAGAAGCCGTGGTGTCCTACGGTCATCAGCACACCATGGTGGAGATACGACAGTTACACCGTGTCTCACGAGGAAACGAGGAGCACATTTGGGAACCTGGAAGAAAGGAAGACCCTGTAGCCTGGGGCAGAAATCCCAACCGAACTGTGTCCCGCGGTCCCATGGGAGGTGGGCTTGTGGGTGACAGATTTGGGTATTTGCCTGAGGATATTTCCAAGAAAGTTGCGAAAGTTGGGTACATCCTGGTTTTCTCTTTCTGCTTATAGGAAAATGGGAAGGGCGGGGACACAGATTTCTGTCGTGCAGAAAGGAGTCAGGATGGAGTCAGAAAGGAGTCAGGAGGACTCAACAGGCACAGCTGGCAACCTCAATGCTTCACTTTCAGTATGGACAGAGCCACAGGACAGAAGATGAAGGAGCGAAGAGAAACCCTGAGTAACAGCATGAACCAACTAGATGTGACTGATATCTGCACGACACCGGACCCACCCACAGCACACGCACGTGGTTCCAAGTGCACGTGGGACACTCTCCGTGGCAGACCATCCACTGGCCCAGACAACAGGTGTGATGTTGGGATTAACAAGATATACTGATTTGGTCTTTGTCCCCAGTTTCTGGCACAGAGCTTCTGAAGTCCTTGTAATTTCCTGAGTGATGAGAGGGACCCAGGCATATTTTCCTAGATAATATTTGAGTTTTATCCCCGGCTCTTGAATGGCTCCTAAGCAAAAATTGTGAAAGCAGCATCTTTACTTACTTATAAAAGCCCCTTTCAATCACATCTGAGCTTATGTTAACAAGGTGACTTTTGGAAAAACCCTTAAAGATGGAGCTGGTGACCAGGGGAGCAACCACATGATTACAGGGATGAAACTTTCGGTCCCACCTCCTGACGTCTGGAGAAGGAAAAGGGGCTGGATGCTGAGCCGATCACCAACGACCAATGATTTCATCAATCAAGCCTGTGTGATGGGCCATCCATAAAAATCCCAAAACAAGGGGCTTCTGAGAACTCACAAGTCCGTGAGCACACGGAGGGGCAGGGAGGTGGCATGCCTGGCATGAAAGGTCCATCCGTGCCCTCACCACACACCTTGCTCTGTGTACCTCTTGTTTGGGCTACTTACCTCTATTTTTAGTACAATCCTTTCTAATCACCTGGTAATTGTAAGTAAATAATTCCCTGAGTTCTGTGAGCTGTTCTAGAAAATTGTCACACCCAAAGAGGGCTTGTGGACCCTCAGTTTATAGGCAGTGAATCAGACCTGGAAGTTTAGGTGTCTTAAATCAGGTCAGGTTAGGGACAGAGCCCCTAACCAGTGGGGTCTGTCAACCCCAGGCAGCTATTGTCAGAACTGAGTTAAATGGTAACACAACCAGTTGGTGTCCACCCAGAATTGGGGAATTGCTTAGTGTAAGAAAGCCTAATCTGGTGCCTGAAGCATTGGTATGAGTAGAGAGAAACAGAAAATTTTCCTTTTAACAAGACCTCGATAAGTTTAAAAGGAATTGAAACCATACAAAGTATGGTCTCCAACAAAAATGGAATTATACTATAAATTAAAAATAAGAAAATTGGGAAATTCACAAATATGTGGAAATTAAATAGCACAGTCCTAACCAAGCCATGGATAAAATAAAAAAATCACAAAGGAAAGCTCAAAATATATCAAAATAACTGAAAATGAAGATACAACAATAATAAAACTTATCAGACTCCACACAGGCAGCACACAAAGGGAAATTTGTAGTCTCTATTAGAAAAGAAGGGAGATCTCAAGTCAGAAACCTAGTTTTCCCCCATAAGACACTGAACAAAGTAGAGCAAACTAAACTGGAAATATGCAGAAAAGGAAAATAAAGAAAATCACAAAGGGGCGCCTGGGTGGCTCAGTCGGTTAAGTGTCCAGGTTCGGGTCAGGTCATGATATCATGGTTTGTGGGTTCAAGCCCCGCGTTGGGCTCTGTGCTGACAGCTCAGAGCCTGGAGCTGCTTCGGATTCTGTGTCTCCCCCTCTCTCTGCCCCTCCCTTGCTCATGCCACCTCTCTCTCTCAAAAACAAATAAACGTGTTTTTTTTAATTTTTTAAAAAAGAAAATCATAAAAATTAAGATGGAAATAAGTTGAATAGAGATAGAAAAACAGTAGAGAAAAATCAACGAAACCAAGTTTGTTCTTTGAAGAAATAGATGAAATAGACAAACCTGTACCTAGACTGACCAAGAAAACAATGACTTAAATGGCTAAAATCATGAACAAAAGAGGAAACTGATCCAGGGAGCCCATCAGAATAAAAAGAGTAACAAGGGAGTATCTCTGAACATGTGACACAAATGATACAATTTAGATGAAATGCCAAACACCTACAAAGATACAAACTACAGAAACTTACCCAAGAAGAAATAGAAAATCGGCATAATCCTATAACAAGCAGAGAGACTAAATCAGTAACAATAATTTTAAAAATTACCCACAAGAAAAGCTCAGGTCCAGACAGCTTTACTGTTGAATTCTATCAAACAATTAAGCAAGAATTTGGGGCACCTGAGTGGCTCGGCTGATTGAACATCTGGCTCTTGATCTCAGCTCAGGTCATGATCTCATGGTTCCTGGGTTTGAGCCCCATGTCAGGCTCTGTGCTGAGAGCCTGGAGCCTGCTTGGGATTCTCTCTCTCTCTCCCTCCTTCACTTGCATGCTCTCTCTCTCTCTCTCTCAAAATAAATAAACATTAAAAAAGAACAAAAAAAACTTTCAACAGGAATTAATACCAATTCTTCACAAACTTTTTCAAAAAAATTAAAGAGGAGAAACACTTCTCAACTTAAAACCAACATTATCCTGATACCAAAGCCAGACAAAGACATCACAGCAAAAGAAGACCATGGAGACTTATGAATATAGATGCCAACATGGTGGCTGGACAACACATCAGGAAATGTATATAAAGAATTACATACATATACATATACAATTATATACATATACCCATATCAACGGCGTAGGATTCGTTCCAGGCATGCAAACTTAGTCCAAGATCCGAAAAACAATTAATGCACTACATTATGCCAATAGAGTAAGAAACAAAACCCACATGATCATTTCAATAGAGGCAGAAAAAGGGTTTGATAAAGTCCAATACTCTCATAACTAAAAAAAAAAAAAGAAAAAGGAAAAGAAAACAAAACAGACTGAAAAGTCTGGGGATAGACACACCGTGGCCTCACAAGGGATACCGGGGCTAAGAGCACATGTGATCGTGAACGTCTGGTGCTTCCCCCAAGACCAGGGATGAGACACAGATGCCTGTGCCTGCCCTGTGCCAGCACAGTCCGGGGCACCGTGCAGGTGTTACTATCCGTGGCTGTGCAGGCGTCAGGGAGCAGAGGACAGAGACAGTAGCTAAATACTGCGGGGCCTCTTTCTGGTGATAGAATGCTCCAGAACTGATGGTGGTGGTGATGGGTACGCAACTCTGAGAATGTTCCGGAAACTGTTACATCGTCCGCTTTAAATGGGCAAACTGCGTGTGTGAATTCTATCTCAGGAAGGCTGTAAAAGGTCCCTTTGACCCTCCTGTTGGATGCTCACTGGCTGAGGTTAGCTCACCTACTAACTGTTCCCGCACACGGATGCAGTCAGGGCACCGGGGGGAGCAGAGGGGGCGGGACCGGTAACCGACTCCCGATGTGGCACATTTCTCTCCTTTCCTCACCGCTTTGGCCGGACGACTGAGGTCTCGTCCCACGTAGGTTACTGCGCCGGTGCTGTCCTGGTGCAGTGTCTTGCCCGTGGTGGCCGATCAATAATGCTTGTCAGACGGAGGGGAGGGCTGAAGCAGGACGGAGCGTACAATGTCCCCGCCTCCCACCCTGCCGATCCCGGCCTCGATCTCATACCGCACCACGCGGTCGCACCCCTGCTTTGCGTCTCTACTCACCTGCGCTGATCCACCTTGCCTGTGATTTCTTCCGTGTCCGCCATCGAGCGGTCTCTGCC
The DNA here is from genome assembly GCF_023721935.1 of Panthera uncia. NCBI lineage: Eukaryota > Metazoa > Chordata > Mammalia > Carnivora > Felidae > Panthera > Panthera uncia. The sequence continues at coordinate 118,295,880 of NW_026057580.1, read as the reverse complement.
CGCTGCTTTCCGCGTGCCAACTTTCCGTGGCTCTCTCTCAACGGCCCAACACAGTCGGATGGCTTTGCCCTCCCACCTGCACCCGAGCACCTCTGTCATCAGGGCGTTCATTCCACGGGCCACCGGGTGGACGCTGACCCAGGCAAAGCAGCTGTGGTCAGGCAGGAAGTGCGCTGACGGATGGATCAGAAACTCCTAGGCGAGTGTCTTAGTCCCCTGCCGGTCCTGAGACCGAGACCTTGCTGCAGCCGGCAGAAAGCGCGTTGAGACATCCGGGATGAAGCGGTGTGGACTCTGGCAGTGGCACCACACTCCACTTGGAAACGCCAGCGTCCCCGTGGGCTCGTGTACGTCCCCGTGGGCTCGTGTACTCCAGCAGCAAAGCAGACCCCACGTCTGGAAGAAGCTGCCTGTGAACGTTCTGAACGCGTGGATCGGCTCCTGTGCCCACTCGTTCCCGCACGGCGGGGCCCCGCCACCGAGCAGACTGGATGCAGACGAGTGTCATGGCCTCTTGGTATTCATATCTTTTTTTTTTTTTTTAATTTTTTAACACTCATTTATTTTTGAGACAGAGGGAGACAGAGAATGAACGGGGGAGGGTCAGAGAGAGGGAGACACAGAATCTGAAACAGGCTCCAGGCTCCAAGCTGTCAGCACAGAGTCCTACTTGGGGCTTGAACCCACGGAACCGTGAGATCATGACCTGAGCCGAAGTTGGACGCTTAACCGACTGAGCCACCCAGGCACCCCTCTCGGTATTCATATCTTAACCAGAAACAGAAACCACTAGAAATCTTGCAAAAAGAGTCTCAGTATTTCTAATTTTCCACATTTTTCAGGCCTAAGAAGTTTAGAGATTTGGATCAGATCCAATATTTGGAATGCTTGCCTGGGCCAAATACTTTTTGATGTTCATCCAAAATTTAATATGAAAAGGACGTACAAGCTAGTATTATGATATCTGAGGTCAAATATCAATGTTTTGAAAGCATAGATATTCATATAAATCGTGTCTTTAGTAATGCTCTATATTTGATTTATAATAATACGGTTCACCCTTGCACAGTGTGAGAGTTAGGGGCGCTGACACTCTGCATGGTCAAAAATCTGAGTTTAATGTTTGACTCCCCCAGAACCTAAGTCCTGACGGTTTACTGCCAACCAGAGGCCTAAGCGGTAACATAAACCATTAACATACATCGTGTGTTACAGATATTACACCTGCACTCCTGCAGAAAAGTAATTTCAGGAGAAGAAAATGGTAGTAAGAAGGTCGTCAGGACTGGAAATCACCCTTACAGCATTCCCTGTGTTTATTGAAAACATCCACATGTAAATGGACCTGTACAGTTCAGACCCGCGTTGTCTGAGGGCCAGGTGTATCCCCTCTAATTTAGATATGGTTAATCTACCTACTTGTGTTTTTTTTTAATTTTTTTTTACACTTGTTTATTTTTGATAGAGAGAGACAGAACACAAGCGGGGAAGGGGCAGAGAGAGAGGGAGACACAGAATCCGAAGCACAGAGCCCGACGCGGGGCTCGAACCCACGAACCGCAAGATCATGACCCGAGCTGAAGTCAGATGCTTAACAGACTAAGCCATGCAGGTGCCCCAAGTTTATTTAAATTTAAAGAGAGAGAGAGACAGAGAGACAGAGCATGAGTGGGGAAGGGGCAGAGAGAGAGAGAGAGAAGGAGACACAGAATCCGAAGCAAGCTGCAGGCTCCGAGCTGTCCGCACAGAGCCCGACGCGGGGCTCGAACCCACGAACCGCGAGATCGTGACCCGAGCCGAAGTCGGACGCTCCCCGACTGAGCCACCTGCGTGCCCCTCTAAATACTTGTTAAGACTATTTTGGAGTGTCACGTCGTATGTATGTTGTTTTCACATTTGTTCTAACAGTAGACCCGGATTTCAAAGTAATGGCCGTAAACTATGATCTGTGTTTAGAATGATGCAACGTTAAGAACCAATTAGAAGAACGGATTGCATGAAATCTTTCTTCACTGTTTTCTCTACACGTGAATACTGAATTTCAGTTTTGCCTTCTTCCCAGGGGTGTGGAGCAAAGCACTTTCCAGAATAAAACACAGGGATTTCCTGCCATCTGCTCACGAGGGACCATCAGCTCTATTCTCTTTGAGGGTCTTCAGGGCTCAGCGAGGTGAAGGATACAGGTGCTTCCTGCACCCCCGTGTGCCGGTGAGCGCTCGAACCCAGATTCCCAGGAAGTGATACGGAGCTCCGTCTCTGTATCCAACTCCCAGGAGCCGCTGATGATGCCCGGGCCTTCAGGGCACTTCAAATAGCCAAGATTCTAGATAAAAGGGTGTTTCCGGCCTCGGGCTTCGTCCTAATTCTGCAAAAGGACATCCCCTGAGGTTGTCAGCCTGAGTCTTGCCGTCTTCAAGGAAAGGGGTTTTAGGGCTTTGTCTCATGGGAAAACATACCCACACGCAGCAAAGCTTGCTCAGATCACAGACCTGCTTCCCACTGTTGGCCAGGCACCTGGAGCTTTCCAGATTATCTAGTCTTTCATGAGCTTGTGCTCCCAGAAAACTCAAAATTACTGCCACAAAGAGTGGTTTCTAAGGTGATTCTCTTCAAGCCGACATGACCGTGTTTTGCGATTCACTCCCCAGAGGTGGGGAAGGAGAGCTCCGTGTTGGCAGGTTGACAGTGGCCGAGAAGGACGCACAGAAGCATCAGAACAATAGAGAGCCAAGAGCAGCCTCTTTGCTCGTGACACGCAGTCTCGATGTTATAGGTTTCCGGTGTTCTCGTGGTCCCGTCTACCTTCGCCGTCTAAGCTGACAACGTTTCTAGCACATCTCTAGTTTTGAGTGCTGTTAAACCACTACTCAGGTTCTATAGACGCTCCTATTTGTCTGACCAAACTGAGCTGCCCGCGTATCGCGTGTCACCACACCCAACACACTCTCGGAGCCCACGTCATCGACAGACACCGCCCTGAACTGCGGAATTTGTTTCCTGCATGAAGTCAGCTGGTGATATCGGGAGCGTGATCGAAATTCTTTTCAGAATAGGATAAACATATAAATACACTCACAAAGTCAGAGATCGGTAGCTTTCAGCATAAATTGCTTTTTTCTACCCACAGTTTAAAGATTTCATCCCTTTCGGAAACCCAACGGCTGCTATAGTCTTTTAGGACATAATCTGTTTTTGACTATAGAATATCCTTCCTTTTCTCATTTTACATTAAGAGTATGATAGGAAGGCAGCACACACATTCTCTGGGCTTTTGCCACGTAAATAGAAGTGGTTATAATTATAAAAATGTGGTCAAACCAGCGCAAAGAGTGACGTGGAACCCGGTGTTACTGATGGAGCCGCTGGTTCCACCCCAGAATCCCACCCAGATGAAGAACCTTTAACCCGCGCAGCCCGTGCGGTGGAAGACATCAACGTTAACCTTAATGTAGCCGGGTGTCAAAAGGTCCTGGTCCCCAAGTACAGGAAGGGTGACGAAGAGGAGACATTTTCCAAACTGAACACCCACTCTGTCACCGGGGAATCCACCCGAGCCAGCCGTCGTCGGAAGCACCTCACGGGTAGGAGGTTAAGTATCTGAAGAAAGAGAAAAGAGCTTCTGGATGCAAGAAAGACCGGTGGAAACTTCTCTGAGACCTGTCCCACCAGCTCCGGCTCCAGCATTTCTGGGAGTCTGCGTGCGTGAGGCGGGTGGCCGCTGTGAGCACGAGGGACGTGTGCGCGGAGAAGGGGTCAAGGAGGCGCGGCCCACTCTGGTGACCTCGCTCCGCCGAGGGTAAGGGAAGGAGAGAACAGCTAGTCGTTGCGTCCATGAGCCCCGACACGGGGCGGCCCGGCGTGAGCCTTGTTCTCCTGGTTTGGGTGGTCAATCTGATGCTCACTGGAAATTCTAGGACCTGAAACGGCCCCGGCAGCTGCTAATGACTCGGTGGCCGTGAGAAGAGCCTTGGGGAACGAGGGGCTTCCAGTCGGAAGACCCACGTCCTCCGTGTCCCAGGAGCAGCGTTACCACGTTAGAAGATGCCGGAGTGGCTGGGGCTGCCTGTGCCCCGCGGTCAGCTGACCAGAGGCTGGCTTGATGCGAGAATTCTCTGAGGGCCTTCCAGGCTGTGCCTCTGCCTCTGCCTCTGCCTGTGGCAGGGAGTTTGTGGAATTGGACCAATCTGGTATTTCAAAGCTTCGGCGTCCCACACGTGCACACAGGTAATTCCTAAGAGTCGCTAAAGTCCTACCATCTGTCATCTTTTTAAAAATTTATTTCACTGTCGGGGTTCCCGGGTGGCTCAGTCGGTTAAGCATCTGACTTTGGCTCAGATAATGATCTTGAGGTCCGTGAATTTGAGCCCTGCATCAAGCTCTGGCTGACAGCTCAGAGCCTGGAGGCTCCTTCGGATTTTGTGTCTCCCTCTCTCTGTCCCTCCCCCGCTCGCACTCTGTCTCTCTCTCTCTCTCAAAAACAAATACTTAAAACAATTAAAATTTATTTCACTGTCTTTCTAGATTGTCTGTGCACAATTCAACCGCTGTCTTTGTCCTTTTAAAAAGCGTTTAGGGCCCTCTTTTCCTTTGCCTCCTGAAAGGGCTTCTCTTCCTGTTCGCGTGTGGTCACTTACGCTGTTGTGACAGTCTCTACTTTGTGCTTTGTGCTTTATCCAGGCTGCACATGACACGTTCTCCCACAACCCAGCAGCGGGTGGGTTTTCCTGGGAGAACAAGACGAGAGCTCCAGCTGCCCCATTAGAAAGACCCACTCTGCAATGAGCCGAACCCAGTGTGGCCTGGCTTCTCCTCAGCCAAGCCCACTGTCCACAGACGGAGAAAACCTGAGCCACACGTCCTATTTGAACTGAGATAAGGAGGAGTTCTGTCTGGACTTGGAAACAGCCTTTTCTGGTCCACTACTCAGCACACTTCAAATCCTATGGTGGCTGCCGTGTCCCTGAGGCCTCAGGGACAAGCTCACTTACCCTAAGGATCCCCCCTGAAGGTGTGTTTGAACTGGTTTGAACCGGACTCTTATTCTTTGTGTCTGTCCAGATAGGAAACGTACCTTAAAAAAGGGACCGATGAGTTTCGTGTGTTAGGAATTAACAAGAGCCTCCCGGCCACTGCTTCTCCAGGGGCACCTCAGGCCTCCGGACCCCGGTGAGCCTGTGGACGGCTCGGCCCAGGGTCTGCGGGTTGGTCAGAAGGCAGCCGTGCGCATCTCCTGCGAGCAGTGTTTGTATCTGGAGAGGTTTATATTTAAGAGGCTATTCCGTAAATAAAAGCATTTCGAAGGGCAAAGACAGAACGTGGTTGGTGCATTCAATCTGTCCTGTGGAGAAGTTGCGAGTAGTGTTTCGTCGTGCCCGAGTGGCCAGCGGCTACTTTTGCTCGGAAATCGCGCGGCAAAGCTCAAGGCCGGCGTCCCTTAAACGCAGACCAGTGAACCTGCTCAGGTCGGGGGTCCTGGGTCTGGTCCAGTCATTCGCAGGTAGACGAAGTCACGTGAACCCCATCTCATCAGGCACCTGACAAGAAAGAACGAGGCCACAACCTCACCTCGGTGGAGACGGCAGGGAGGGAGCACCTCAGCCAGTTTCCTCCGCGTAGGTTTGGTTTCCTCTGTTCTCTTGCACGTTAAGCTCCGACTCCTCCCAAACTTTTTCTCGAATGGACTGACTTTCTGTCTGTAAAATAACAGCTTCCCAGCGTGCTGGACGAGAGGGGCTTCCGGGGAGGCGTTACTGCCTCAGCCAGGTGAGCCCAGCCCGTCATGTCTCCCGACACGTCCGTCGGGTGTGAATGGTCTGTTCTGGGAGCCCGCGTACCTCCACCTGCGCGACCCGGCTCGCACAGGACACGCGGTCCGTGTGCTTCCGAGGCCCGCATGCTTGGCAGTCGCCGCTGTTTTGTTTGGACTGTTTCACATCTAAGAAGCTGTTCCAGACTTGGGGGCCCCGCCCCCAGCAACGGTGGGAACAGAAGGATCCGAGTCTGATTTCCATCTTGGAAGCCACAGAATCTTCAGTAGATTCAAATCCAAAAGGAAAAAAAAACGAAACAGAGCCTTTCTCCTTCAGACCGGTACATCGCGTATCCAGCTTTAGGAAAAGGTGTGGAAATCCTGTGTGAAAATGTTGTGTGTGAACGTATTTTGTTTCCTCGAGGACTCCTTCCCGGGGTAGTTTGTTCAAACTAAGCATCAGGTAACATCAAATAATTTTTAGGGTGTAAACACAGAAGGTATGAAAAGCGTTCGGGAACAAAATAAACATCTTGGTGGAGGTGAAGAAACCGCACAGACACCCAGGAGGACACGGCACCCCAGGTCACGTCCGCACCACAAGCTCAGAGACGTCTCTCTCCAGCCCTGACCCGACCTTGGGCGCCCGTGGCTGCTGGGTACGCGATGTGCCCTCAAAACTCACAACCCAAACATCGGCCTGTCTCTAAGGCCAAACGTGTGAACACATTCAGGGCAGAGCCGGCTGACGCGGATGCGTGGGCAGCTGGTCATCAGGATCAGGGAGCCTTGGCCTGCTCTTTTCAGGACCTGTCTGAGACGGAGCCCAAAGCCGGGGGCCCGGGGGCTTTGAGGGAGCCGCCCCGGGAGTCCCGGCCACTGGCCTGGTCTTTCGGCGAACGAGCCGCTTAACTGTGGACGCGCTTGAATTCCCTGCAGGCCCACCCCAGGGGGAGATGGTCCCGTGTCCCTTTCGTCCCCGAGAAACCAGGACACTTCCCTCCAGCGGAGAGATATTTCCACGTAAAATTGCTGGCGGAGGCCGCTGGCCTGGCATTACTACCTCTCGTTACGGCTGCCCGTTCCCGGACGCGGCTTCCGCCCCAAGCTGACGTGGCCAGGCCTCGCCGGGCAGGCGAGAACTCAATCCGACCGCTGCCCCGGGTTTTGACCTTTAAGCGTCCGAGGAAAATGCACAAAAGGTTGACAAAAACCACATGTCAGTTTTTTCCTGCCGGGCTGCCCGTGGCCCAAAGGGATTTCCATGTCACCGGTGACAGGCCCTCCAGGCTCAACAGTTGCAGAGGGCGGGAAAGGAGGACAGATTTTCTCCTCCTCTCATTGCTAGTCACTCCCCGAAAACGTGCCTCTCCGGCTGCCACATTTCTCCTGAATTCTGATGATCGAGAGCAATGACCTCTGTCATGAAAACGTTTTCTCAGCTAACGCATCACACGAAATCGCGCGCGAACTTTGAACCACCTTAAAAGGAGGTCCGAGTGAGAAATGTGCCCCCTTGCTGTTCCTGTAACAGGGAACCTTGCCAAAGCAACGCTCTTTGCGTTCAGTCTGATCTGTGTGTTTAGTTGAAGCAACGCGCTTTGCACGGCTTGTTACGCGTAGCGTCTCCCACGTGTGTCTGGCGTGTAAGTCGTCCTCTAGTCAAGTCACAGCCAGCCGGGTGTGGGCCATTGTCCTCCGAGACTGAGAAGTGTCCCCCACTGTTAGCTCCGGCCGGGCAGAACCTCCCCAGAGGCCTCTCCACCGCCGTGCAGACTCCCGACCCCCTCGTGCGTCCCCGCCCGCACCGCCGGCCCGGTGGACCGCACCGTCCCTGCACAGGCCACCACCCCTGCCGTGACTCCATCGTGCAGTGAGCCAGTCGGCAAAGCGTGGTCTTGAAATCGCTGTTAACACTGTCTCCCCTCATCCATGGGCCTAACTTCCTCTAGGAGTATTCATGTTTTAATAGAGGACATTCATCTTTCTTTTTCTGATTATGAAATAAATACATAGCCAAATTTGAACAGCGAAGAGAAGTACGAAAATTTAAATTACGTTTCACCTCAGTCCCTGAGGCGCCCCTGTTCGCACACCTGCGTGTGTCATATATACGGCGGGATCGTACGCGCATGCCTTGTGAGCAGACCACAGACCACCGTCCCTTTCCTCTGTCGGTTCAAGGTAATATTGGAAAGAGCTCCCGGCCAGGGCCCTGGGTGGGTCAGCCGGTCCTCTCCCCATCACCCGCCTCCGTCCAGTGACAGGGAGGCTGGGGTCAGGAAGAGGAACCTGCCAGAAGTGAAGCCTGGGCCCGTCCCTCCCACGGCAAGCCAGGGAAGTGGCAGGGCGAGTGGGTAAAGAAGGACAGGAAAGGAGCCCATAGGGGCCTCCGGGACAAGGAAGCAGCTGACCGCCCTCCTCCCTCAGGCTGGAGAACGCCATCAGGTCACCTCGGGGCATCTGCTGGCCAGAAAGGCCAGGATGCAGTTTTGATGGACTGTCCTCCGTCCCAGAAGTTTCCCCAGGGCCCTGGTTCTAAGGGCAGCTCAGCAAAGACACTTTCTGGCCTCCAGTCTGGGACTTGAAGGGCTGTGGGAGCAGGGCTGGGACCGGAGGGCGGCTGAGTGTGCAGCGGGGCCGGGAGCATCTGCCAGCACGACTGAGACCCCAGAACCGTGTCTGTACTAATCCTGGCGGTCATTGTTCTCGTGTGTCCCACTGCCCCCCGGGGAAAGGCTCGGGGCCCAACAGAGCAGCCTTAGAACATAAAGAAACCGCCTGATCCCTAAACATCTGGATGCAATATGAGTAAAGAATAGATAGAGTTTAATTATAGGTATTTTTATAGACACAGGTCCAGGGAGTCTATGTAATTTGATTTTCCACTTTCTAAATTAATATAACGCTTTCTTGTATACTTGAAGTGTTAAGAATATAAAATACACAGTAATCTATTATGTAAATGCACTGGCATTTAGTTAGCCAGTCCCCAGGTGGTTGTTACAAAAGGCGACCATAAGCCTTTTGGCCGCTCTTAGATTTGTGGGCCAAAAAATATTCACATTTTAAAGTTCCTTGAGACATAGAACCTTCCAGAAAGATACATAAATTTATATTTCTACCAGTGATGTATAACATTGCCCATGTTACCATATCCTTGTAAATTCCTGGAATACTGGAATATATACATACTTGTGTATTGTATATGAATATAAATTTAGATAGATCGATGATAGATAGATAGATAGATAGATAGTAGATACTCACTCTTGCTTTCTTCCGACTAGTGCAAGCATGGCATATCTTTTCCTTGCTTTACTTTTATCTTATCTGAGTCTTTATATTCAGAGAGTTACCCATGGGCAGTACATACTGGGTTTTTCCTTTTTATCCAACCTTATCATCTCTGTCTTTTTACTGGGGGTGCCGAGACCGCTTATTTATATTTAATGTGATTTACTGGTACGGTCAGGTCTGAGTCAATTATTTTGCCATTTATTTTTTATTTGTTCTATCTGATCTTTGCTCTCGCTTCTGTCTCTTTATACCTTCTTCTGGAATGTTTCTAACATTCATTTCCATCTCCTTTTTTGACACATTAAGTACAGCCCTTTGTTTTTGTGAGTTTAGTGGTTGTTTTAGGATCTACATGTACATCTTGAACTTCCCACCGTCTACCTTAGGTGATGGCCGCTTCAGGCGTGGTGTGAGAACTTCACAGTGGCAAAGGTAAGCTTCCATTTCTCTTCCCCTTTATTTTATTTTATTGCTATCATGCATTTTACTTCCACACATATTTAAAAGCCCACAATGCAACTGCACTTGACCCGATCGTCTGTTTACATAATAAGGGAAACCTGACTCTTCCCCGACCTGGTCGCCAAGTCCGCTGTGCCTCCTTCCTTCGCTCGCTCACGTTTTCTACTGCCTGAAGGATGAACTTCCATGTTTCTCGTACTCAGGCCGAGCTCTTCCCCTGGCTAATTCTTGGGCTTTTTGTAGGTATAAAAAGTCAATACTTTGCCCCCGTTTTGTAAAGACGTTTTGCTTGATGCAGACTTCGGGCTGGCGATAACTTCCTCAGCACCTTAAAGTAGCTGCTTCCTGTGTTCCAGCTGCTTTGCTTGATCTTTAAACACCGAGACAGAATTCACCATTTTGAAGTGAGCGACTCAGTGTTTTTAGTGTCTTCATAGCACTGTAGAGACATCGCCCCTATCTAGTTCCAGCATCCTTTCCTCGCCTTCCAAAAGAAGCCTGTTTGCGGTCCCTCCCCATTCACCTGGTCCTCCTCCCGGACAAACGCTCATCTACTTTCTCAGTCTATAGATTCCCCCATTCTGGACTTTTCGTATAAATGGAATCATACAATATGTAGCATTTTGTGACTCCCTCTTCTACTTGGCATAACTTTTCCAAAGTGTACCCACGTCGTAGTGTGTAACTGCCCTTCGCTACCTTTCATGGCTGAAAAAGTACGTATCCCATGTACGGAAATAGCATGTGTGCTTGTCCATTCATCAGGTGATGGACGTTTTGTCTACTATGACTAACGCTGCCGTGCACATTCCTACACACGTTTCTGTGGAACATACTGCTTCTATGTTCTTGGGAATGTACCTAGCAGTAGGATTGCTGAGTCATATGGTAACTCTGTCTGATTTTTGAAGACCTGGGAGTTTAAACAGAGACCCCCCCCCCGCCCCACTTTACATTTCCATCCGCAGTGTAGGAATTCCAACTTCTCCACATCCTCTCCAAAACTTTTATTTCCTTTCTTTTCGTAATCATAACCATCCCAGTGGGCAAAGTAGCATCTCATGGTAGTTTTGATTTGCATTCCCCTTTATATTGAATCTTTTTTCATGAATGTATTGGCTGTTTGTATCTTTTTTGAAGGAATATCTAATCAGGCTCTTTGCCCTTGTTTTCATTGGCCCCTTTATTTTTATTGTTGAGTTGGAAGAATAGATAGATAGATAGATAGATAGATATAATATACACATATATATATATTGTATATATGTATATATAATATATATATGCCCCAAATGCAATTGTCTCCTTAATTTCACATTGTTCTTGATGCTAGTATGTACAAATACATATTTATCTTGCATCCTAACCTTGCTGACCTCATGTATTAGGTGCACGTATAATGTGTGTGTAGCGTTTACCACATACGAGTTTACGTCATCTACAAATACAGATAGTTTTACTTTCTGTCTTCCAATCTGGATGCCTTTTTTTTTCTTGCCCAATTGTCCTGGCTACAATCTCTAGTACATATTGAATTGAAGTGGGAACTATCTTTGATTGTTTTTGATCTTAGAGGGAAAACACACAGTTTTCCATTATCAAGGGTGATGTAAGCTACGGGTTTGTGTAGATGCCCTTTATCAGGTTGAGAAAATTTCTTTCTAGTCAGTTTGCTGAGGGTTTTTATCATGAAAAGGTATAACATTTCATTAAGTACTTTTCTGCATGTGTTGAGATAATTATGTGACTTTATTCCTTCATTCTATTAATATGGCATATTATATTAATTTATTTTCATATTTTAAGCCAACCTTGAATTCCTGGGATAAATCCCACTTAGTCATGGCGTTTAACTCTTTTTGCGTAATGCTGGGTTTGGTTTTCTAGTATTTTGTTGAGGGTTTCATAAGCACAAGTTACTGGCCAGTAGATTTCTTTTCTTGTGGTATCTTTGTCTCATTTGGGATTTGGGTAATCCTGATCTCATAGAATGAGACCTCTTCTATTTTTTGGTAGTTTATAAAATATTTTGATGTTTGTTTTTCTAAATAATTTTGTAGATCTCACTGCTAGAGCCATTTAATCCTGGCTTTTCTTTGGGGGAAGTTGTGGGGTTTTCTAACTATTAAATCAATCTCTTTGCTTGTATAGATCTACTCAAATTTTCTATTTCTTCTTGAGTGACTGTTGATAATTTGTGTTTGCTCTCATCTTTATTATTTCCTTCTTGTTGCATGCTTTGGGCTTAGTTTGCTCTTTTCCTAGTGTTTTAAAGTGAAATTTTAGATTATTTACTTGGGATCTTTCTTTTTTTAATGGAAATTGTTTAGCTTCTTGGATATGTAGGTTAGTGCTTTTAATCAAATTTGAGAGATTTTCAGCTATTACTTTTTCCAAATATTGTTTCTGATGAGAAATCTGTTGCAACCCTTACCTTCATTCTTCTGTACGTATTCATTGGCTGCTCTTATGACTTTCTCTTTTTTTCACTGATGTTGAGAAATTGGATTATGATGTGCATTTGTGGAGTTTTCTTCACTTTTTTTTTTGTGCTTGGGTTTTATTTTGAACTTCTTGGATCTGTGGTGTATAGTTTTTGTTACAATGGGGAAATTTTCAAACATTATTTACTTAAATATTTTTCTGTCCCCATGCATCTTCTCTTTTAGTGACTTCAGTTACATTTATGGTCCTGCACCTGAAGTTGTCCTGCAGTTTACTTATGCTCTTTCCATTTTTATGTTTATTTTTTTCTCTCTCTATAGTTTCTTTTGGGTAGTTTCTATTTCTAAGTCTTCAAGTTCAACCTCAAGTTCACTTCAAGTCTCTTTTTATTTCAATGCCTAATCTGACATTTATTTGGTCTAGTGAGTTTTTCACTTCAGACATTGTGTTTACCAATTCTTAAAGTTTCAGTCCATTTATGGCTTAAAAAAACCCTCCTCGATGAGATAAAAAGCATCTATAAAAATCCTACACTCTAACATTATTTATTATTGTTGTTCAGAAATAATTTATATACAGCAAAATGGATTCTTTGGTGTACCATTCTGTGTTTTGGCAAATGCCAAACGCTCCCTGTGGTATTACCATCACCGCAATCAAGAATTTAACAGTTCTAGCACCCCCTCCAGCACCAAGTTATTCTTAACCTGTAAACTTAATGATACAAATGTGTTATTTATAAATAATAAATGTGAAGACTTATATAACATTGAAGATTTATAAATGTAACGTGCCATAGTAACTGATTAAAGGAGTAAGATATATATGAGTGTGTGTATCTTAACAAATTTCAACATTCATACATAATTTAAAAAATCTCAGCAAACACAAAGTTGAAATATAGGAAAACAATCTTAATCTGAGGTAGAGAGTCATCAGAAACCTACAGCTGTCATTACATATCTTTTGTAATTAATACACCATCCCTTGTAATTATGAAATGTTGAGTGTTTCCCCTTAAGATCAGGAAGACAACGATATCCTTTCCTGTCATTTTTATTCAACATTATTCTGGAAACTTTCTATTGAAATAAGGCAGCGGGAAAAAAAAGCACAAAGATAAGAAGAAGAAAAAAATTTGTTTATTTGAAGCAGCTAACAGTGTTTTTGTAGAAAAAAAATCAACAAAACAGCTACAAGAATAAAACATCCACCAAGTAGCAAGATAAAATTTTGTTTTTGTATATTACCAATGAAACTATTGAAACGTGAAATAAATTAATTCCATATACAATAGCATAAAATATGAATAAATAAGTATAAGTTTTATAAAACTATGCTAATTCTTTATGTGGAGAATTTAAAAATATTAGTGAAGAAAAGGAGAAGAGAACTAAATACATGGTCAGTTATGCCACGACCACAGATTTTAAGACTCAATTTTGGTAAGATCTCAAGTGACTGCATATTGATCCATAGCTTAACGCAGCTTCAGTCAAATCCTACTGGAGTCTTTTACAGAAATTATCGACCTGATTCTCAGATTTATTTAGAAATTCAAAGGACATAAAATAGGCAAGGCAAACTTCAAAAGGAAAAAGTTGAGGGACCACACCATGTGACCTCGGGACCTGCCGCACAGCTGCTACATCTGAGACAATGACCACTGCAGTAGGTCACAGGAGAAAAGAACCTTTTCAATGATTGTGTTCCACCATCTGGATAAACATGGAAAAAATTTAATTGCAACTTCTTTCTAGAACCCTACAAACATGAATTCAAGATGTCATAAAAGCTAAAACCAAGAAGTTTCTGGAAGAAAACATTGAAATACCGTTTCATCATTCAAACTGGGAAGGTTTGTTAGAGTAAACACAAAAAGCAGTCCACATAAAAGGAAAAGCTGACAGATTGGTCTCCATCAAAACAAAGAAATAAACACTTCTGTGCATTAAATGACATATTTAAGAAAATGAGAAGGCAAGCCACACACTGGGAGAAAAGATTCACAAGGCATATAGCTGACAAAGGTCTTGTATTTAGCACATATAATGAGCTTCCGCAAATAAATAACAAAAAGAAAAAAAACTCTACCATAATGGGCTATAGCCTTGGACGCTTCACGGAGTAAGATCTAAAAATTGCTGATAAATTGCCGGGAAAACTGGCAGAAATCTCACTCTTATGTTTGGACCCAAGTGAAATAAAGATAGCCGTCCATAGAAGAACTTACATAAAGTATTTTTTATAGTAGCCCGAACCGGCAACAACACAAACTTCAGAGGAATGCGGGAGCAGTTGTGTTACGTTGACACAATGCAACATGACTCAGCAATAATAAGAAGGAACTGCTTCATCGACAACCTGTCTGAACCTCTCAAACGCTGGAGTGGAAGAAGGCGAACACGAAAGAGTCCTTGCCGGCCGCGTCCACGTGTATGCACTCGACGAGCAAGAAAATCTAGTCTAAAGGGAGGGAAGGCAGAGGGGTGACCAGGGAGGATGAGGGTTGACTTAAATCTGGGAACAGGGATTTTCGGGGGGCACCGGCAGGTTCTAGATCTTCCCTGGGGTGATGGTCACACAGGCATATTGGTTTCTCAAGTCGTCACAACCTTTGTGCCTCATTGTACACACACGTTATCTCCAAATGTAAACTGGGGAAAGACACCTAAGATTGGCGGGACATTCTTGCTTACGTTGCAGAAGCAGTGTCTTCAATGACCTGAGGGAAGATGTACTAGAAGAACACTAGGCAAAGAAACATGTCCTATTAGAAAAGGGAGAAACGTGTCCAAGATTTTTCAGGGTAATTTGGGAAACTTATTTTGTAGGAAAAAATAGTACTGCAGTGATTCATGGCTTCATTTTTAGAAATTCAGACATTACCACCATGTTGAAACATTACAAGAAGAATGACGTTTTTGTAGAGACAAAAAGTCCATTTCATGCAGGAACAGCCTGGGGTTTGGCTTTTGACTGTCTTGGTGAAATGAAGTGCGTGTCACATTTTACGAGCAAACCCTTAAGTGTAACGTTTTCCGTCACTATGTCATGTAATATTATTACCCTATATAATCATAGCAGCCACTCTATACACTCCACAATGGGGTTTATGGTGTCTGCCATCTGATATCTGAGCCTTCCTAGTTTCTGAGTCTTTTCTACCTAAAACAAGAGTCCCACCAACTGCATGGGATAATTTAATCTTGCTGTGCATTTATTGCTACATCTTGCCCACACTGCACAGCATTTTGTTATGACTTATTTCCATCCAGCTCTATGCTGGCTCAGCCCCTCCAGATTCTGGCGCCCAACGTTAAGCCTTGGCCCAATGGATGGGGTTTGACTTGCTGTTTTGTCCCCTCTCTGTTTTTCTCTTATTTTTCCTTCCCTTCCCCCACGTTCATCTGCTGTGTCTCTTCAATTCCGCATACGAGCGGAACAGCCTGTAGAGACAGGTAGGTAAGAGAGGTTTGGGTTTCGGTTTTGGTTTTTGTCTTCCCATTTCCTAGTGATGGGCCTCGATCCTTCAGTGGATACGTTCAGTCCTCAGCCCCAACCATGACCTGACCTATCACCCGCAGCCTCCCGTTTGGGTTGTCTTTGATACTAACCCCTGACTTAACTGGGCCTCGGCTCTTTCCTTCCGGACGGTGGACAGGGGTCCTGTCATTTCCTCACTTTACTCCCACACGTGGGTTACGACCTACTGAAACTTCCGCCTCTGGTTTCTCCCAGGTGTGATTTCCCCAGCTTTCTCGTAAGCCCGGAAAACCGAATCCCGGGGTCTGAGGCATACCTGCATGGCACCCACATCATCCAAGTCCCCACTGGTGGCCAGAAGAGACGGTAGGAGAGGGCGGAGCAGGGAGAGGGGGCTGGTCTCCCAGCCACTGTCCCAACTCTTCTCAGGCTCACGTGCGCACCGTGAGCCCAGAGAGACGAGGATTTGGGAAAGACAAATGGGACTACCTCCTCCATTTCACTGTCTGCCCGTGTGTGAGTCTTGCGTTTGACTTTTAAGTATCACTCGAACTTTCTTGGAAGACAAGAGAAGAAGGAAACAAGAATGGCTGCTCTGCAAACCTTCACAACAGAAGATCCTGAAGAATTCTTCAAACTCGTGAGGTGCCGTGTGGCTGGCTGCGGTTTCGTTCGTTTGCGTATTAGACCCCACCCGGCGGCATCACTCTGCGATCATTGACACGATACTTATTTTCCCAGTAAAGGAAGATTTATTAAGCTATCTATGTGTTCCTAGGTCGCTTCAAAGGTCCAGCTGTTAACAAAGAAGCTTTCAAGAAAACAATAAGACAAGGAAAAATTAGGGTTACCTAAAGGTACATTTTGGCTAATAAATGGGCCTCATTTAACCAAGGTCATTATTAGTATGTGATGCAGGAGATCTATCTCTTCACTTTATGCATTAGCAACTAACATGTAATGAAACTCTGGAGTGCGGCCACGCCGTTTGAGGCTCTGTGGGGTCACAGTTGTGCGGCTCCTTGCAGTTTGTCCCCGGAGCCGTATCGTGTTATTATGCAAGACCTACCTGAGTCTCTATGGAGGACAAAGCCCCGGCTGCATCGCCATTGCTGTGGAGCAGAATCCTTGCCCCTGTTGCAGAGTTTCTGGAAGACTCTGCCATGAAAATTAGAACTGCTTGCACATTCTTTCAAGTCTTGTATGTTGGATGTTAAATAACGTGAATGCATGCTTTTATTCACATGTGTGTATGCCGCTGTCTCCAAAAGCTCACCCCTTAATTTCCCTTCAGAGCATTTCCCACCTGCCACAGTGCCCCCACATCACTGCAATAGACCTCCCGAGGCCCCCAGACGCCTCCATTGTTTCCACCGAATCGGTCAGGGCTCTGCCCTCATCTCACGAGACGGTTCTGCAGGATTTGATGCAGCTGATTCAGTCCCTTTGTTTCCGGCCTCCCCGGTTCTCTCCCTCCCCCTCAGTCTCCGTCATCCCTTCTTCCTGACGCGTCCTGTGTGTCTTAGCACCTGACAATGGGGCGGTTCGGGTTCGGCCTGGACACTGCTCTCCCTGCCCTTCGTCTGCACGCGTCCACCCCGCCTGGGCTTTGGAGCCCGCCGGGGGCCGCTGTCTCCCGGCTTGTCTGTGGGGACGGCACCCCCCCCCTCCCGCCGGCCCCCAGTCTTCCCTGCACCAATACACGATGCCACCGTCCTCCCCGTAACACCAGTCAAAACACTGAGTTCAGTTCTTTGTTCCCCTGTCTTCTCGATCACCACATGCCTCCTAATCTCTTCTCTGGGTTCTGTTGGCTCAGCTTCCAAATGACACACCACGCTTGACCCTTTCTCACGCCTCTGCTGTCCCGCCAGGCCACCCTCCTCTCTGCACTGGCCCTACTGGGACACCACCTGGCGTCCCTGCTGCTGTGACCTCCCGCAGGCAGCTCCTGGACAGCAGCCGCGTGGTGTCAGGAAAGCATAAACCAGCTGACTCTTTCTCTCCTTTACTTTTTAATTTATCTTTAGTCTATTTACTTAAATCCAGCTTCGTTAACTTGCATGCAATACTGGTTTCAGGAGTGGCTCCCAGTGATTTACCTCTTACACACGACACCCGGTGCGCATCCCAGCAAGTGTCCTCCTTAATGCCCAACCCCCATCCAGCCCATCCCCACCCACCTCCACTCCAGCAACCCTCAGTCTGCTCTCTGTATTTAAGAGTCTCTTACGTTCTGTGCCCTCTCTGTATTTATCTTATTTTTCCTTCCCTTCCCTTGTGTTCATCTGTTGTGTTTCTTCACTTCCACATATGAATGCAATCATATGGTATGTTTTGCTCTGACTTGTTTCACTTAGCATAATACACTCTTAATGGGGAAAAGCTGAGAGCTTTCCCCCTGAGACCAGGAACACGACAGGGATGTCCACTCTCACCACCGTTGTTCAACACAGTGTTGGGGTCCTAGCCTCAGCAATCAGATAACAAAAAGAAATAAAAGGCATACAGATTGTCAAAGAAGAAGGCAAACTTTCACTCTTCACAGACGACATCACACTCTCGTGGAAAACCCGAAAGACTCCACCCCAAAACTGCTCGAACTGGTACGTAAATTCAGCAAAGTCGCAGGATGCAGAATCAAGGTACAGAAATGTGTTGCGTTTCTATACACCAATAACGAAGCAGCAGAAAGAGAAATCGTGGAATCAATCCCATTTGCAATTGCCCCAAACCGTAAGATACCTGGGAAGAAACGTAACCAAAGAGGTAAAAGATCTATACGCTGAAAACTACAGAAAGCTTGTGAAAGAAATTGAAGACGACACAAAAAAAATGGAAAAAGATTCCATGCTCCTGGGTAGGAAGAACACATATTGTTAAAAGGTCGATACCACCCAAAGCAATCTACATATCCAATGCAATCCCTATCAGAATAACACCAGCATTCTTCACAGAGCTAGAACAAACAATCTTAAAATGCGTGCGGAGCCAGAAAAGACCCCAAACAACCCAAACAATCCTGAAAATGAAAATCGAAGCTGGAGGCGTCACAATTCCGGACTTCCAGCTGTATCACCGAGCTGTAATCATCAAGACAGTATGGTACTGGCACAAAAACAGACACATAGGTCAATGGAACAGAATAGAGAACCCAGAAATGGGCCCACAAATATATGGCCAACTGATCTTAGACAAAACAGGAAATATATGCAATGTGAAAAAGGCAGTCTCTTCAGCAAACGGTGTTGGGAAAACTGGACGGTGACATGCAGAAGAATGAACTGGATTGTTTATTTTTTTTAAAGTTTATTTTGAGAGAGAGACAGAGGTCTAGTGGGGGAGGGACAGAGAGAGGGAGACACAGAATCGGAAGCAGGCTCCAGGCTCCAAGCTGTCAGCACAGAGCCCGATGCGGGGCTCGAACCCACGAACCGTGAGATCATGACCTGAGCCAAAGTCGGACGCTCAACCATTCTGTTAAACATAATGAGACCAAGCAGAGCAGAAGGAGGACCAGGCTTCTAGCACGAAGGGGATAGGACATCACCATCCCCTTCACCATAGTCGTGTCGGTGCCTGGACTGCCCCTTGCAAACGGCTGGTGGCCTTGTGTGTCAGACCCCAGCCCTGGCCCAGAGATGTCTGTAGTACAGAGCTCAGCTGCAGATCGGGACCTGTCCGGGTCCCCCAACCTCCCCCCCAGGATCAGCCCAGCAGGCAGCTGATGTGCAGACAAGAGAATTTTGCAAGAAGACCAGGGAATGAATCCAGCATCCTTCACCTCAGCCCGACTGCTAAAAATGAGAAGAGCAGGAGGTTCCCAAAGGAAAGCCAGGAACAATGGCCGCGTCTGGGGGCCGGGGTGGGGCCGACTGCCTAGAAGTCTCCACGGGAGCTGCCACGAGCTAGCCCAGACCTTCTTCCGCATTGTCCAGTATGGTGGCCACTTGTCACATATGGCTATTTAACTGCAGGAAACTTCAATGCAAGAGAAGATTCAGGCCCTGCATCGCACCAGACATTTCGCTCAATATGTCTCGTGGAGAACATCTCCATCACCCCAGAACGGCCTGTGGACAGGCCACAGAATCAGAGGCAACGCTTTTCCAGGACGCGTGGCTAGCTTCTGGCCAAGGCGGGCAGACTCGGGACTGCCTGTCTGTTGGGATTTCTGGGGGGGGCCACTCGGGGTTTCCTGCTTCTCCCAACAGGAGTCTCTTTGAGAACCCCCAGTCCCTCTCTGGTTGAGCCCACGCACAGGAGACAAGCACCTGCTAAATTCTCTCTGTGGGGACGGCCACAGAGCGCCAAATGTGGCCGATTCCCAAGAGCTACAACCTCAGGTTTGTGTTACAAAACAGGAAACTTATTTTCTTTTAAATCTGAGTTTGATTTCCAGTTGAGTCACAATACCTCCTGTGGCAGATTTCGCCGCCTCACGTCCAAGTAAAAACTGGCCAGTCGTCGAAGCGTGAGTCATTTCCATTGGAACCTCGCTGATTCAGAGGCTGGCTCCTGTTTTCTTCCCAGGGTGGCGTCTAAGTGCCAAAGGGGCTTGTGCGTCTCCTGTGTGTCTTCGGCGGAGGAGATGTCTGGTCTGCTGCTCTTCTGGACGACCGTTGGGGCTGCTCGGAGGACGTCACGCCGTCTGGCCTGTGGTCATCAACCTCCACTTCTGCCAAAGCTGCAGAATGTCCGTGGCGGCCCTGCCGGCCCGGACGTCGGGTCCCCTAGGTCACAGGATGCCGTGGCTGTCCAGAGACCATCTCTCTCTCCCCCACAACCCACCCTTTTCTGAGGGCTCTGGGTCCCTGCAGCAGAATGCAATTGCTTGAGTCCAACACGCAAGGTTCTTGCAAATGAAAATTGTTCCTACACCACCTGCACGAGCCTGTGTCGGGGCCAACACATCACGTCCCGCCTCCACCTGATGCTTCCCGAGACCTAGCAGGCCAGGGACCGGCTGGGAGGACAGGCGTGGGTGGGTGGCGGGCCCGGGAAGGGGAGGGGGTCGGTGTGGGGCCGTGACAGGCCCCGCCCCGTGAGCCCGATGCCGTCTTTTTTGCTGACCTCCCTGGAAGCATATTTGTAAGATAGTTCTATTCTTACAATCACGTAGAATGCTTCTGGCCTACAGAAGAACCTGCGATTTTTGTAACTCTCTTCCCCAGGAGGGGCTCTGATGGCCTCTATCCCTTCCTGGAAATTCTAACAGCTGGGTGATCTGCTCTGCTTTGCTTTGGGTACTTCCCCAATTCAGACAGAATAAATATTTCAAATGGGATTCGAGACACAAGGTGATTATGGTTTGAAGAGATTTAACAAAGAAAATTATTATGAACACCTCAATATGGGTTTCGAGTTCATACATAACATTATTTTACATTCTCTGTATTCTCTATGATTTTACCCATAGTTCTCTCTACTGAGAATCAGATAAGTATTGGGTGTGAGGACAAAAAAATAAAGATTCATATATATCTGTAACTACAAAGATAAAAACATGATTTATTTCATAAAAAACTCATCAAAATCACAATCAATGTCTATCAAGATATATCAGGCTAGTTCTTTTGCCATATACTCTTACAGGGTTTGGAAGAGTAGGATGCTAACATATAAAAAAAATCGATCATTTGATTTAACGTGGACTCAGTCGACTTCTCAGAATTTTAAAACTTGACTAACGCAAGTAAGATGTGTGAAATGTACCTACCCAGAGTTAGAGAACCAAGCACAGAGTCACCCGTGCTGGTCCCACACTCCCCCGTGTCCCGGGAGTGGCAGCGGGAGGGGGGAGTTGTACATGTATTGGTTCTGGGCTATGGGGAAAGAGGAAAACAATTGACGGCAGTGATCTTTAATAACTAACTGGCATAAATCTCACAGTTTCCAAAAGTAACATGACAATGCATAAACATGTCAAAACCGGGCTTTTTGTGTTTATTTTCAGCGGAGGGATGCGAAACACTGAGCAGGGACCACATCATCCTTTCTCCTCCATAGGAGAGAGAAGCCAAGCCACATTGAAGATCAGACTCAACAGTTATGCTCGCCTTTCTCAAAATAAAATCCTTAATTTTTCCTATTAAGTGGTAATCTCTCAGCCCTTATTCAGATGCTCTCATGAGTAAGAATTAAAAAGGAAAAAACATAATGATAAAAACACTTAAAATACCATTAAAATAGCATAATACTCTCACTCTCCATAGCTATGAACAAATATTTTTCAGGCTGATGTAATTAGGACATTCGTGAATTGCATTCTGGTGACAAAAATAGTTTTCTTTCTGTTCTCAGTCCATATTCAGCAGATCACAAATTACCTGTTCTTTCTTCTTCAGGTGAGAGTAGACGTTGGTTATAACTTGCTTCATTTCTGTTGGATTCACATGTGTTAGAAGTCAAACTATGTTGGCAAGGATGCGGAGAAACGGGAACCGTCTTTCACTGTTGGTGGGAATGCACGCTGGTGCAGCCGCTCTGGAAAACAGTGTGGAGGTTCCTCAAAAAACTAAAAAGAAAACTACCCTACGACCCAGCTATTGCACTACTAGATATTTATCCAAGGGATACAAAAATGCTGATTTGAGGGGGCACATGCACGCCAATGTTTATAGCAGCGCTATCGACAATAGCCTAAGTATGGAGAGAGCCCACATGCCCATCGACTGACAAACGGATAAAGAAGAAGAGGTTTGTATACACACGATGGATTATTACTCAGCGATCAAAAAGAAGGAAATCCTGCCATCTGAGACAACATGGATGAAACTAGAGGGTATTAGGCTGAGTGACATAAGCCCATCAGAGAAAGACAAGTATCAGATGATTTCACTCATATGTGGGATTTGAGAAGCACAACAGATGCACAGAGGGGAAGGGAAGGAAAAATAAGATGTAAACAGAGAGGGAGGCCGACCATAAGAGACTCTCAAATACACAGAACAGACTGAGGGTTGATGAGGGTAGAGGGGCTAAATGGGTGACAAGCACGAAGGAGGGCACTTTTCAGGATGACACGGGGCGTCCTATGTAAGAGATGAATCACTGGGTTCTACTCTTGAAGCCAAGACCACACTGTATGTTAAACTTGAATTAAAAAAAAGTCAAACCATGCCTTAAATATATATATATATATATACACACACACATATATACACACACATATATATACACATATATACAATAAAAATAAATACAATTAGTAAAATAAGATAAAATAAATAAAATAAAATAAAATAAAATAAAATAAAATGTAAAATAAAATAAAATAAGGCGTGCCTGAGCAGCTCAGCTGGTTAAGCGACTGACTCTTGATCTCAGCTGGGGTCTTGATCTCAGCGTCCTGGCTCAAGCCCCGAGTTGGGCGTGAAGCCAACTCACCGTTCTCAGATGCGAGCTGGGGTCGCGAGTGGACCTGCCCCAGACGGGCCCGCAGCCGCATCTGCAGCTCAGCACAGCGACCCTCATGGCAGCTGCTATAAGTACAGACACAGTTAAACTCCATTCTACCCACGCGTCAACAACGGGAGGTTCACATCCAATTTCGCTTTGAATTCCTCTGCTCATTTTATCTTTATGGGGCTTTTCTCTATTGTGAACGGTGTGAGGAATTTGGAAACCGGAATTTCAAAGGCATGAAGGAGACGCGCTAACAAAGTGCCTCCGATGGAAGAGGGATGTGCGTTTCATGCAGTCGGTGTCTCTCTTCTGCTCACGCAGGGCATTTGTACAGAAGCACCTGCGGGACGGTGCTTCTAAATCACTTGGAATTTTACCAGCGCTACTTGTGGTTCCTAAGACACGAGGTTGTTCGTAGGTCGGACACCCTGGGCGACAGGAGGTTGGGGTGGGGACCACTCAGACCCTGCTCGTGACATACAGGTTCCAGGTCACCACCCATCAGGTATGAATTTCGTCCCCGGATGCAACTCAGTTGAGAAAGGCCATTTTCATCAAGGAAGCTGGAGAAAGACGCAGTTGATGTTCTAATGCCTTTAACATAAGCTTCCAAGGCCCGCTGGCTTTCGGGAGCACAGGAGGCAATTTCTTCAGCCGCCCCTGCCGACACTGAATCACTCACCTTACAGTGTTTCCATCTGTTGGTCACCACAGACGATGAGCCAGAGGGGATAAAAAAAGAAGCAGCCGCTCGTTTATTTGCCTCAAAATCAAACCAAATATTTGTTTGAGGTTCCAAATATTTAGATAACTTGCCCGCTAATTTTTATTTTACTTCATGTTTTGCACATCCTTTCCCAGAGCCACAGTGCCCTCGCTCCACTTTATTTGTTGGTTTAAATGTCTTCTGCAAAGGGAAACTGTCACAGATGGACTTTTTAAAATGAGGACACTGTTGTTCATTTGTGCCGAGTTAAAACACTTTATTTTTCTCACCTTTTCAAATATTTTCCTTAAGCCTCGTTTTTAGCATTATAAGTGGGATGTGTGTATCCTTTTTTTTTTTTTTTTTCTTAGTTTATCCCGTTGTGGCTCACTGAATTTTTGAATCTGTAAGACGTTGTCTTGCACCATATTTGGGGAGGTTTTACGAGGCCACGGTTTGGCTTCCAGCGTATGTAAATAATCCATTAATTCAAATAATTATTCTCTGAGCATCAGACCCTCTCCCCTCACCCAGGCACACCAGGGATGCGTGTGTTACATTTTGGATACGGTCCCATAGGGTCCTGTGGCTCTGCCATTGTTTCCATTGCTTTCCTCTCTGTGATGCACGTTGGATAACTGTTACTGATGTGGCTTCAAATTCACCGACTTTCCATCATCTGTATTCCACTCGAAAGCCCATCCAGAAAACTGTCGTATTTTATCCACTTAATTTTCAGTTCCAAAGTTTCTGTTTGATTCTTTTTTTCATAATTTCATACTGAGAACTTCACTTTCTATTCATTTCAAGAGAAACTACCCTGATCTCAAGAGCTTGGTTGTGGTAAGCAGTTGTCTTAAAGTCCTAGATAATTTCAACATGTGGGTCATCTTGGGATCAGGCTCTGTTGATTGTCTTTTCCCGTGAGTATTGGTTACCATTTTCTGGTTCTTTCCATGTCAAATAATTTGGGGTTGTATTCTCGACAATTTTTCATATTATATTATAAAATTCTGGGTCCTGTTGAAATACTCTGGAAAATGTTAAATTTTGTGGGTTTTGTTTTAACAGGCAGTTGGACCTGTTAGGCCAAGACTGTGTCACTTTTGTGGGCAGAGCTCCGGTTTCACTGTCTGACCACCTAGCTGTGCTGCGTGGAAATGTCCCCCACACTGGCCTCTCACGGGTTTGCCCAGGAGGTGGGCCGAGGTCTATGTCACCGTCCGGTGCTCAAAGTTCAGCGCTTCCTTGCGGTGTTAGAGTCTTTCCTGCACATGCGCGGTTCAGAGGCAAACCTAGGATTCGTGTCGGTTGAGACGTGGACTTGGGATGTTCTCCGGTCGAGCTGGGTCCTCTGACATTGCTCTCAGCTCTGAAGGCCTTGGGGTATTCCCTCGGGAGGAGGGGGCCTGTGCATGACCACTTGGTGCAGCAGAAACAAGAGAGGGAATAATAAGTAGTGGGGTTTTCCCCCATCTTCGACCGCTGGCCGTCTTACCCAATTCATCACCTCTGGCCAGAAAGACGAGAGTCTCATGGGGATTTGGGTTCTCGCTTTGTCACTGTTACAGGGAGCCTGGGACTTGAGCTGCCACAAGAACAGGGCCAGGAGAGAAAACAGCCAACAAACAGAAGAAAAGGGAAAACAGGAAAATAAATGAAGATTTCCTCCTAGACTCTCAGCCTCCCGGTCTCTGGAGGACCCCGCTTCTGGTCCTCAGACAGGCAGACGGTAAAAATCTCAAGAGTTTGCTCTCAGTGTCTGCGTGTGGGCTCCCAACTAGGCGGCCTTCACGTCTGTCAAGGCTGAGACGTAAAAAAAGAAGCGACCAGTACGGCTCCTTAAATTGTGACCTCCCTCCACAATTCGACTGCTGTCATGAACTCTCAGAGTCTCCGGGTGGTTGCTTTTTGGATTTGTTAAAAAAACAAAACTCAGCTGAGTAAAATTTGTACCTCTTGCTGTCTTTATTCGACAACTCGTGAATTAGGCGGCACCCCATCTAGCAAGCAGAGAGGAGCCCTGAAGAACAAAACACAATGAGCATCTTTTACAGGCAGAAGGAGGCAGGAATGGGACACTTGTGGCAAAGAGCGGATCGAGTCGGGCCAAGTCACCCTCCTACGGAGACAGAAGGGGTCTGTCAGGCACATGACCTCACTGGTGCTGACAAGGCAATGCCAGGGTCTGAAACCGCAGTTAGGTTGAGTGTTAGTTAAGTCTTGGTTCGCTGGCGTGGGACTTAACACAAGCCACTCCAACTGGGGCCTGTTGTTCCTTTTTTAACAGTTTTAATTAGTGGGGCTTTTTTGTTGGTGTTTTGTTTTGTTGATAATTGGTAGGAGAAGCAGGCTGCAGAGTGCTTGCTCCCTGGGCAACACCAGAAGTACTCTTTTCTCACAGTCTAAACTTCTCATACTGTATCTATATATTGCTTATGAACTACAGTTAGACTGTGGGAAGATGAAAGAAAGAAAAAGAAAGAAAGAAAGAAAGAAGAAAGAAAGGAAGGAAGAAAGAAAAGAGGAAAGAAATGAAAGAAAGGAAGAAAGAAGTGGGTTTCTTACATCACCAGAAGAAAAGAAAGAAAAGAAGGAAGAAAAAAGAAGAAAGAAGAGAAGGAAGGAAGGAAAGAAGGAAGAAAGGAAGAAAGAAAGAAAGAAAGAAAAGAAGAAAGAAAGAAAGAAGAAAGAAAGAAGAAAGAAAGAGAAGGAGGGAAGGAGGGAGGAAGGTGGAAAGATGGAGGGAGGGAAGAAAAGCTTGTGGCATTTTGGGGAGAAAAGAAGACGTGACAGGGTGTTCTCTCTCCTGCATGTGGTATAAAAAGGCACAGAGTACCGTCACCCCGGATGAGGAAGTAAAACCAAGCAAAATTTGTGTTTCTTCCTCTCTCATAAAGACGGAGATCAAAAGAAAGGCCGCCCGTGCCTATGAGCTGGGTTCCGTGGCGTGTGGTCCGCACGTGTGGCCCGGTACGGCAAGCCTGCACCCCGGCAGAGGAGACCCCGGGACCCGGGGCACAGCATCCCCCAGAATCTCCGTTTGCTCCTCCGTGGGAGGCGCTGATAACCTCGAGCCTCCCGCGTGGCTGTGAGAATCCGTGAGACGCCCTGGACCCGCCACACGGGGCATAACGAGGTGCTTTCGTAACATGTACGAATAGACGGCACACGTTACCATACGTGTGCAACCGTGAGCGTCACCAAGGACACAAAACCGCTTTGTGAAAGAGCCCTCTGCCTGGGCGGGGCCACCGAGTCGGCCCGGGGTGGCCCTGAGCGGAGTTTCCCCTTGTGACAACTCCACACTGACTTGAAGTCAATACGACAAAGGGCTGCGGAGCTTGTCACCTGAGCCACCAGCGGGGGTCCTCGGCACGTGTGCCTTGTCTCTCTCGTCGGCCAAGGACGTTTGCTGTCTCTTCTTTCCGTGTATGTTGGAAAGGAAGTTACCCGGGGGGTGCTTACGGAGTAGCGGGTCTCTTACGTGACCAGTCAGACTTTGCTTCCCTCTGTGCCCGCTCTGAGTGCAGGCCGCCCACCCAGGGACAGGGTAGATTTAATTTTCACCACTATCCCTCTCCCGAGGCGCTTACTGAACGTAACAGGGTCGTGTTTTCGCTCGGTCTGCCACGTCTGTTCCACACGGCCACGTCCGCATGACAGAAACGACATCGGTCCTTTCTGTGAAAGTAAATTAAAACTGTTTGTAGAACAAATTGTCAGGTTTCCTTATAATTGTCTCTGTAGCAAGGTGAACTGGAGTACGGTGAAAAAGTTAAGAGTTTATTTGGCAAAAATCGATTCGCATGGGGCAGCACCAGACCAGAAGGGGAGAGTGGGGTTCCACGGACAGGAGACAGGGGACACTGTTACAGAGAATGGGAGAAAACCAAGCAGGAAGTTAGGGATCGGCTGCGGCTCAAAGCCCAGCTGGCTGTTTGCGACGCGTTGTCCTTATGTGTCCGTGTGCTCACGTGGGCCGCCAGGGCGTCAGAGCCACCTCAGGCCAATGTCCTCCTTGTTTCATTATTTGAAGCCATCACTCTTTTTATTTGCCTGCTTTCTGCTTTTACAAAGCCTTAGTCTTGGTCTGTACGAGGGACGATGGCCGTGCCGGGAATGCTCTTTTTACGGATGTTGCTCAGAAACTCACAGGGAAGAGTCACCTGTGAGCCCACAGCATTGACGGCTTGGCGGATAACCTTTTACCCAATAAAATGTGCCATCAGCAATGACTCTACGATTATTAAGTAAAATAGACGATTTTGGAATCTATCACTTAGATTAATTACCATCTTTATGAGAGGCAATGTCTCCGTGTGGTTCACTTATCACCACGGACCCCAGGAGGGTATAACTTTGCTGGTTTTGATTTTATGTGATGAGTTCTGTTTTTACAAAAGATGTGCTTAAAAAAAAAAAAAAAAAAAAACTCCTGGCACTGATATTTACTAGCTCATTCACGTTCTTTGCATAATAGAACAAAATATCTGCCCTGCATAAACTTCGTCTCTGGGGGGAAAAAGTGCTGTTTTGTTTCACTTGATCTTTTGCAGGTAAGTTTAAAATATTCTCAATCTCAGAAGATGAAGAGTGTGAAATAAACCCAGGTGAAACACGTTCAATTCTGTTACCAGAATGCACGTTCAATCCTTCCTTTCAATGGGCTGTTCCGATTTGTTGTTAAATAATTGTTTATATTGTTTTACTGATTACCATTCTGTGAGTCCTCTTGAGATTGATATGAATCTTAAATAAGGAAATAAATAAATATCCATTCCATTTAATTAATAGTGTTCTAAGCAGCCCATGTAAAGAGTATGAAACTTGAATTTGACCCCGAGTTATAACTAATAGTGTCTATACTTTTATGAAGAAGCCACTCAAAAATCTGAGAGGAAAAGCATATCATTCGATTCAGGGCAGAATAAGAGGCCAGAGGTAAGGGGCGCCTGGGTGGCTCAGTCGCTTAAGCAGCCAACTCTTGATTTTGGCTCAGGTTGTGATCTCACAGTTCGTGAGTTTGAGCCCCACCTTGGGCTCTGCGCTCACAGCGTGAACTTGCTTGGGATTCTCTGTCTCCCTGTCTCTCTGCCCCTCCCTGCTTCTCTCTCTCTCTCGCTCTCAAAATGAATAAATCAACTGAAAAAAAAAAGGAAGAAGAAGAAGCTGGAGGTAACTATCAAGGGCCTCAAAACTGACAGAAGATGAGAAAATGGCAATTCTCTTCAGATCATATAAAAATATGTTTAACATCTATTAAAATTACACTAGCATACGAACATTTCTCAAAAGTAAAACTATTATATTTTATAACAGAAGAGAAGCATTAACTAGATGAGCACTCAAAAACATAAAATTATAGAGGCTCCTAGGTGGCTCAGTTGGTTAAATGTCCGATTCATGACCTCAGCTCAGGTCTTGATCTCCGGGTCATGAGTTCAAGCCCTGCACTGGGCTCCACGCTGGCCATGAAGCCTGCTTAAAAATTCTAATTCTAATTTGATTTACTAACATGGGGGTGTATTTACCGCTCAGAAAGCTTTCCAGTCCAAAGGTTGTCTTGGGAACAGAGAGCGGACTCATGGCGGTGAGTGCCTCGAAGCGGCTGGCGGGAGGGCCTCGAGAGTGGAGGACACGGGAGCTGGCGTTTTCTGGAGACCTGCCACGTGCCGATCACGTTGACATACATTTCTACAATTAATGTTCAAACCCAATCTCTGAGGCAAAACGAAACATCGAGACATTCAGTAGCGAGCCCTATTTCTTATTAGTTCATAAAGGGACCAAGGACCAAGATTCACAACCAAGATCCCAAATTCAAATTCACTGACTTGAACGCATGCATACTTTCATTGTCCTGTGGCAAAGTAAAGCAAAGAAATGCTGAATTTACTCAGTGTAAAAAAAATTATTATTGCTGCCTAGAATCTACCTTTTCTCCCTCTTGGGTTATTTTTCCCCTTCAAATGAAATAATGATGATAGTAGAGTACATTTCTTTATCATGTTTAATCAGGAAATAAACAAGAAAATGAAATGGGCACGATGGGTTGGCCTCCACATGGATCAATGGATTCCAAGTCCATGAAATCTCATCTTTAAGAAATCACTTTGTCAGGGCGCCTGGCCTGGGTGGCGCAGTCGGTTAAGCGTCCGACTTCAGCCAGGTCACGATCTCGCGGTCCGTGAGTTCGAGCCCCGCGTCAGGCTCTGGGCTGATGGCTCGGAGCCTGGAGCCTGTTTCCGATTCTGTGTCTCCCTCTCTCTCTGCCCCTCCCCCGTTCATGCTGTGTCTCTCTCTGTCCCAAAAATAAAAAAAAAAAAAAAAAAGAAATCACTTTGTCTACCACTCCTTGTACTCGTGATATAGGCCATTTCTCAGATCTATCTGAGTAGACAATATGCTTCTTTAGTTTTCAGAATGCAAATGTCATAATTATTATTTCCACTCTATTCCATGAGTTAAAAAAGACCATACATACCTACTTTTACACGATGAGTCAGAGATTTTAAAAAATGCCACCCCAAACCTACACTCTTGGAATATGAAATAATCCTCAAAAGCCTCCAGAGAAAGAGCTCAGAAACATGGCATTGGCTTAAAACCACAATCATATTTTGCAGAAAAATATTTTTAGCTACAAAAATAATTACTACTTTCTTCTACTTTCTTGGTAGGACTATAAAAACGTCAGGCAACCAGTGAAATTCCTAGTCGGGAGATCAGGATATTAAATCCATTTTTTACCATTTTTAACAAGATAACAGATTCGTTGGAAAACAGATTTTTTTCCCTAAAAGGCAATTTTGATAAGTTTTTGAATCAGAACAGTATTCGCCTGGTAATCTTGACCTTTCCCCAGATTCCTTTAAAGTGTAAGGAAATCGTGGTGTTTTTTGGCAGTGAGGGAGCCCCATCTGTTCCGTCAGTGGCAGGAACAGTGGCGGCCTGGCCCCGCGTCGCAGGTGCGGTGGCCTGGGGCAGCTGGCGCCACGATTCCTGGGGAGTCCCGCAGCGGCCATGGATCTGTCTGCCACCCCAGCAGAACACCTAGTAAGGGCACGGAGAAAAATCTGGGGAGTCTCCGGTGAGAGAGAATTCTAGAATGATTTACACGAGTCCTTTTTCACTTCAGAACGGAGTCCAGGCCCGTCCCCTGCGGGTCCGCACGGCCCAGAAGTTGCCCCCGTGGGGGTCAGAGGGTCTGGGGCCCTGAGGGACGCAGGGAGGAGTCTGGGGGATTCTGCTCCGCTCGGGGGTTTGCTTCTGGTGGTTGTTGCTTGTCAAAAATGGACTCTCCCACCTCTCGCAAAACCTCTGAGGTTTCCAAGGATGCACTCATGCATCGTTTGGGTTTAAAAATGGAAAAATGAATTTAAATGTTCCTTTTTTTCCAAAACTTACTCACGTCCATTAAGCCACACCAATTTTGCTTTTGGTCTGTGGAATGTAGGTTGAACTGGAAAATCTGTGTGGTTAAGGCGCATATGATGTTATTGGGATCACAAACAAAGGGCCCATCAGGAACGCCTCGGGGCCGTAAATGTTCGACAGGCTCGGCCCGGAGGTTCCCTCTCGGGTCCTCACCGCCTTCCGTCCAGAGCCCAGCCTCACCCACATGTTACGATTTCCTCCCCCCACCCCCAAGTTTGCCCGTGTGGGTCACGCAGCTAGACAGACGCCTTCTGTCTCGGGGGCATCGCTCCATCGGTTTCCCGCACACGGTGTCCCCGGCCTGCGCACAACCGTGAGCCCCGCATCCGACGGCAGGGCGGCCAGCGTGGTTGCGTCCGGGGGGCCACGGGCCTGGGCACACCCCCTGGTAGAGGGGAGGCCGCCAGGGCCCGCTGTGTGTGGACATGCTCTGCGAGGGGAGAGGGAGGCTGGCATTGGGGCCGAAGGGAGGGGAAGCAGGTGGGGGGGGAGGAGGAGGAAGAGCCCGCGGAGCCTGGAAGATGCAGGATCCACAGCTTCTGGAAGCCACTACCTCCCCTCGAAAACTTGCACATCCCAGTCGCAACCCTCGCGAGGCCTGGCAGGGGGGTTTATTACTGGATGCAGAGCAGGGGAGGGGCCGAGCTCTGCGTGGGGGCCGGCCTGACCCGGGGCGACTGGACAGAGGAGGCAGAGACAGGGAAGGAGACCGGTGGGGGGTGCTCCGGGCAATCTCTGTGAAACTGGTTGTTGGCGCTAAATTCCCTCCCGTTCTGGATGGCTGGGGAGGGGTTTGGGGATGCTGGTGACCCCGTGACGGGCAGGAGGGAACCCGCAGTCCTGGTGTCCACACAAGCCGGGTCACGAAGAGCTCTGCCCGGCTCTCGCTGCTTGCAGTGGGACCGGCCCTTGAGGGGAGGCCCTCAGGCCACACCTTACCTTGCCCTTGGGCTCTGACGCACTGGTGGTGGGAGGGCTGGGCGCGGCAAGAGCCTGGGTGCGTCCTGGGGAGTCGTGTCCCCAGAAGGCTGGAGCGCTAGCCCCCAGGGACTGTGAACGGGATCTTATCTGAAAATAGTCTTTGCATTTGTGGGCCAGGTAAGATGGGGTCATATGGACCCTTATCCAACATGACCCGTGTCCGTCTAGGGAGAGGAGATTGGGACCCGGGCACCGGGCACCGGGCAGGATCGAGGCCTAGGTGCTGACTGCAGCCCCCAGGGGCAGGAGGGAGCCTCCCCAGGGGCTCTGACGGAAGGGGACATGACCCGAGACAGGTTGACTCCCGGCCACTGGCCTCCCGAACATAAGAGAACAGATTTTGGTTGTTCCGGACCACCAGGCTGGGAGTCTTTGCTTCCTCAGCCCCAGGACCCCCAACAGATGTAAACACCACACAGATTGGAAAGGGGTGTGGAGTGATTCTGTGTTTCCACGAGCCCGGCTTGGGGCTTGAACCCACGAACCATGAGATCACGACCTGAGCTGAAATCAAGTTGGATGCCTAACTGACTGAGGCACCGCAGCCTCCCTCACTTTTTATTTTAAATGTGCATTACAAAATGAGGTGTTTTATTTTCTCACTCGATTGAATAGAATGTTCTGAGAGCATCCAGATGGTAAAAAGAAATTCTTCTTACTGTGTGTACTATGTCGGGTAATATTCAACCGAGGGATTCTTTTGAGCAGATACCCAGACATGTTTAGGGAACTGGTAGCGTGACTTTCTTTCACCCATGGGGTAACACTTCGGTAGGGTCGACCTCCTGTCCCCCGCCACACCCTCTGCCTGCGGAGAGAGAGTTTCTTAACGGACGCCCTGAGGCCTCAAGGGCACACATGAACCTGATTATTAGGGAACTGTTTCCCCGGCAGTGGTAAGATAAAGTCTAAACAAGTGTTTCCCATTGTTTAGCATTGATTTTACGTTGTAAAATGCAGATTTCTCTCTTCAGCTTGTACACTTGGCTGACGATCACGGGGATGTGATGTGGGCAGCTTGTCCGGTCTCCCGTTCTGACGGTGGTCGGCGGGCAGAGCGTTCACTTACCTCCTCCTTAAACCTGTAAAAGAGTCACCATGAAATCTGCCTCGTGCGATGCAACAAACCGGAAAAACGGATGCCGCCAGTTTGCGACCTTCCTTGAGCACCTCAAACCCTCCAACATAAGAGAGGAGTCCGGGTGTCCACAGCACAGACGCGGAGGGGACCCGAGCCGGTCGTTCAGGTGGGGTGGAGACCACCGGGGGGATTTATTTTGGAGAGAGAGCGAGCGAGCAAGGCGGGGAGGACAGAGAGAGGGAGAGAGGGGACCCAAATCGGCTGTCTGCCGAGACGCACGCGAGGAGAGCCCGGCTGGAGCTGGGGTGTGCGCCTTCCCCTCCCCGGCACCAAGTGCCGGCACCCGGGCCCCACGTCTTCTCCGGGGCGCCTTCAATGTCTTCGGGGAACAGAGATCTGTTAGCTAGCTCTTCGTGCTTTTATATGCACGTGGCCTTTTGGGATAATCTCAAATTTCCCTGCGGATGTGGCCACGCCCAGAGCCACGTCAGCGTGTCTTCGGGGGTGTAGCTCGGCCCTTCCGAGTCTGGCCGGCGCTGTGACCCGAGGCCCCGCAGGGCCCCAGGAGGCGCCCGCTCCCACCGAGCTCCGGTCCCCAGTCTGCTGTGTGTGTTTTAGCCTCCCCGACATTTCTGCCTTCTCGGCACATCTTTCTGACAGTTTTCCAAGCGATGCAGTCAACGCGCATTGTCCTAGAAGCCGTGTTCATAAAGGGGCGTCGGGGGACAGCGGGCACGGGGCAGAATTCAGAATTAGCTCCTAATCTTTCAGGCAGAGTCTGAAAACATAAGGTACCTGAGAACCTGCAGGGTCTGCTGAGAGGCGGGCCATCCAGGCTGCCCGGAGACCGTGACGGAGGAGGGACAGAGCCGTGAGCTTCTCTGGCCTCCCGGTCCCGAGTCACACGTGGTCGGTGCCACCGAGGACCGTCCCCGGGCCGTGACCACGACGACACGGGCTCCTGGGGGGACCTGTACCTCCCGGGTGCCGACAGACACGTGCGGCCCAGGAGGCCCCCCACCAGCCAGCAGCAGACTTGGCGGTGACCACAGGTGACCATAAGTTTTAAGTGACATTCATAATTACAGCGTTCAGGAGCAGACAGAGCTGAGGTATAAATAACTGTGTTCAGGGGAGAGCGGTCAGCTCGTGCTGTTGTTCAGCCCATCTGTCCTCCTGGACGTGTGGCCACCGTCACCCTGCTCTCTTCCCACAGCTCCTTCCAGAGCCTCCCGGAAGAACATAATGCCCGCTTTGCTGGAGACACAGAGAGACAGAGACAGAGAGACACAGAGGGAGGGACAGAGACAGTGGGACGGAGAAAGAGAGGTGGACAGAGAGACAGAGACGGAGAGACACAGAGAGAGACAGAGACAGATGGACAGAGAGAGACAGAGATAGAGACAGAGAGACAGAGACAGAGAGGAAGACAGATAGATGGATGGAGAGAGACAGAGAGACAGAAAAAGAGAGACATGGAGACACAGAGAGGGACAGATAGAGAGACAGAGAGAGAGAGAGACAGAGGGAGAGACAGAGAGTCAGAGAGAGAGACAGAGACAGAGGGACAGAGAAAGAGATAGATGGACAGAGAGAGACAGAGATAATAGAGACAGAGAAACAGAGACAGAGAGGAAGACTGATGGATGGATGGAGAGAGACAGAGAGACAGAAAAAGAGAGATGTGGAGACACAGAGAGAGACAGAGAGACAGAGACAGAAAGACAGAGACACCCAGAGACACAGAGAGACAGAGAGAGGCACACACAGAGAGGGGCAGAAGGAGGAAGTCACAGGGACAGGCTCAACCGCCATCTCATGGATGCACGTCGGCCACCACGGGGTTCAAGCCTGTGCAGAGTGGCCACGTTTCTTGTGGAATCCCGCTGACTCTTCTGGAACGTGGCTCCTCCCCTGTCTCCGCCGGGCAGGCGAACGTGGTCCCCGTCCCCTCCCACTTCATCCCTCCCTGTGAAAGGACCACCTCGTGCGCCCTTCCTCACGCAGCACCTTCCCTGCCCGCGCTGTGGCCGTCACCTCCGCAGCAGCCTGCCCCCAGGCGTCCGCGGACCCTCCTCCCCACGTGCTCCAAACCACACCGCCAGACCCCAGGGTCGGTCCCTGTGCACGTGGCCTGTTGCAGCGTGGCCGTGGGCTCCCGAGCCCGACCCGCGGCCCAGCGTGACTGGTCTGTGTTAAATGAGGAAATACAACTCTGGGTGTATTTAGTGCTATCTCTGTCACTAGCGCGATCCTGGGAAAAGTCAGCCTTGTTCGAGAGGATACTGGGGTGGAAAGACTGTTCTCGTCCCAGGCCTTCGTCTCTCTGTGTCTCTCCGTTAGGAGCCAGCCCTCCCGACCGCCCCAAGGTCACCCCGAGCGCCACTTGGGGTCAGGTGTTGCTTGGTGAGGAAGGAGGGGCCGGGCACGGAGTCTCCTGCTTGTGTTTCTTTCTCCGCTGAGCCCGGAAAGCCCGACTCGCGAGAGCGATGTTGTCCAGGAGGCAGACACGGTCCCAGCGCACCGCGAAGGGAGACCGGGCGGGAATCGGGCGCCACGTTCACCACGCACGCGGCCCCTCTGCGGCCCCCCAGCCTCCCGCCAGGACCCCAGGTGCGCGGGCCTAACGACAGTCACCGGCCACAGCCGCCTTTCTTGACTCTAAACAAAAGGAGAGATATTAAGGGGGAGGAGAACACGGCAACCCAAATGGATGCGTTTGCTTTTTCCATTTCAATCATATCGGGTTGAGAAAGGGCAATTATGGAAAAGAGCAGGGAAATGAGCTTTTCTTGTAACTGTCCCCACGATTCGCTGAATCGCTTCCACCCCACACGCAGGAACCGGCGCTCCCCACGGAGGCACAGAAGCTGCTGGAACCCGGGTGGTCTGGGCCCTGGCCCCGTGGCCCCCAGCATTCTGGGGGCGGCTGCATGTGTGGCTGGCCAGGCCAATTTGGGGTTTATGGAGTGCGGTTTAATCCACAAAAGAAAATTCCTTTAATCAGGCAACAGGAATGCTGTGCTGTGTGCACCCGGGACCCGCTCCGACGAGCCTGGCTTGTCTGTGGGGGGCTGGGGACCCCTCCCCGAGCCCCGACTGCAGACACGGGTCCGCCGCGGCCACCGTCCCTCCGTGCGCCCGCCGCGCTGCCCAGAGGAGCCGCACCTGTGCCGGGTCCCCCGCCCCCGCTCAGCCCGTCACGGGCCACTCCGGGCGGTGCCTCCCCCGCTCCGCGGGCGCACGGATGCAGACGGGGGCGCGCTGTCGTCCTCGCCCGGCTGGGGGCGTCGCGGGGAGGCGGGAGAGAGGGTGTCTGAACCGCATTCGCGGCGGGCGAAAGGCGCCCGGAATTGCATCCTCACAGGGAAACGTGACGGTCAAGGCCTGCCCCGCAGGAAGCGCCTCGTGTGTGCGCACCCGACGCGGGTTCCTCTCTCTGCTCCCAGGAGCTTTACCGAGGTTGCCGCTGCCGAGTTTACAATACTCAGGGTGGCTGGAAGGGTGGCCTGGCGGTCGGCGGTGCCGTGTCGTGGGCACGGGGCACCTGCTTTGCTTCTGTCACCGGCGAGACCGCCCTGGTGTGTCCTGAGAGGAGCCGACCCGGTGGCCTCGAGACGGAGGGCTGCCCGGGAGAGAGTGACAGGGAACCCCTGGTTCCACGAGGTGGGGAACACACAGTCCCAGAGAACTTCATGTTGTTCCTAG
The DNA here is from genome assembly GCF_023721935.1 of Panthera uncia. NCBI lineage: Eukaryota > Metazoa > Chordata > Mammalia > Carnivora > Felidae > Panthera > Panthera uncia. Next base: position 118,259,115 of record NW_026057580.1, on the reverse strand, counting down.
GATGAAAATCGCGTCTGCAAAACTCTCCGATTGCTGGAATACAGGCATTGACCCACTTTTCGGGAAGAGCGGGCCACGATGTCGTAAAACGGATGACAATGACAAAACAACGGAGAGAAGGGAAAGCGACGTCAGACTTCGAAATCGTCTGGTGAGCTGGGGTGCCGCCTGGGGAGATACAGGGGAGGAGGTGGGCGAGGTCCGGTCCCTTGGGCTGCTGGGCACCTTTAAGGAGACACTTGCACCTCCCAATGCGAGGGGGCAGAGGCGTTTGAACAGCTGACCGCCCACCGCGCCCCGCACGGGACAGATTCCTCGCGCTCGAAGCTGCTTCCACGTTGTTTACCCTCAAAGACGGGGTTGGGAGAAGATACTGGAAATACGTACGAATTTGGTTAAGAGGCAGAACTGGTCATAGAGAAACACCCCAACCTCTCAGATCCTTTTCTTCCCTCCGTCTGTCTTGGTGATTAAGTTTATCTCTGGGGCCGCCGGGAGAGAGGAGGGCAGGACGCAGGCTGGGCTCGCGCCCGCCTCAGTGCTCACGCAGCCGCCGCAGGGCGTGCACGTTCCCTCCAGGGGACTGTTGTGTCCGCGCTCTGGATCAGCTCACTGGCTAGAGCACCGCGGTCATGGCAGGTGACTAGTAAAGGGGGCACGATGGTCCTTCCGACTCCTGCTTCCCGAGGCCCCAAGGCGCTCCCGGCCTTGGTCAATCCGTGTGGGGTGTCCCCCACCAAGAGCGTGTAAAAGTGGGGCCGCTTGCTGTGGCCCTTGTTCCTTCACTGCCTGAGCTCCTGTTGACAGGATGGAGGCTGGGCACAGGGGACGCGTTGTTTTCAGCCCGTGTGTCTGTCCCGGACCTTTGAGGGCCCGTCACACACCGAGCGGTCTGTGAGGGGGGTTGACCGGGGGAGGTTCTCAAAGGTGTGCAGGGCTGCGTGGTGGGGCCGTGTCCCCGAGGGAGACACAGCCTGGAGCCACGTCGTGGGGTGAGGCGGTACGGGACCCTCCGACCTCAGAGCGTCCTCGCTGAGCCAGGCCGAGGTCAGAGAGCAAGGGTGGTCCTGGGTGGGAGCCGCTGGGGCCGGGGGGGGGGGGGGGAGAGCTGGAGCCTGGACGGGAGACAGAGCCCCAGGGACACCTCCTGAGCCCACCGGGCCCCATGCTGTCCTTACTTTTCTTTTTTTTTTTTTTTTTAATTTTTTTTTAACGTTTTATTGATTTTTGAGACAGGGAGAGACAGAGCATGAACAGGGGAGGGTCAGAGAGAGGGAGACACAGAATCTGAAACAGGCTCCAGGCTCTGAGCTGTCAGCACAGAGCCCGACGCGGGGCTCGAACTCACGGACCGCGAGATCATGACCTGAGCCGAAGTCGGCCGCTTAACCGACTGAGCCACCCAGGCACCCCACTGTCCTTACTTTTCAATTTCAGCCAGAGATGCGGGGCGGGAAGTTCTGTTAGCACTTGGTGAGCACTGTCCTTCGAGGCTTGCGGCTTCCCCGTCTTTGCCCAACTAAAGCGGGAAAATGCTTTGGCTTTGGGTGTGTTACAGACCTGGGCTATAGCATTCGTACAGGTCACGGCCCTGGAGAATTCTTAAATATTGTTACTTCGTGTTGGTGCTCATCTAAAGCAAATTATTTTTACCAGGTATAAACACAAGACTTTTCTACCGTGAAAGTTTGCCATTAGAAATGTTACCATGGGAGTGAAATCCTGTGATAATCTGTCTTGCTCTGACTGACTTGGTTCGCTCAGCACGATTCCCTCCAGTTCCATCCACGTTGTTGCAGACGGCAGGATTTCATCCTGTTTTGTGGCTGAAAAATATCCCATCGTATACACGCCACATCTTCTTTGTCCGTCTGTCAGTCAGCGGACCTTTGGGCTCTCTCCATACTTTGGCTATTGTCGACAGCGCTGCTATAATCGTGGAGGTGCATGTGTCCCTTCGAAACAGCACACCCGTACCCCGTGGGTAAATGCCCAGTCGTGCCATTGCTGGGTCGTAGGGTAGCTCTATTTCTAGTTTTCCGAGGAACCTCCATGCCGTTCTCCAGAGTGGCTGCACCAGTTTGCATTCCCACCAACAGTGCACGAGGGTTCCCGTTTCTCCGCATCCTCGCCAGCATCTATAGCCTCCTGACTTGTTCATTTTAGCCACTCTGACCGGCGTGCGGTGGCATCTCCCTGTGGTTTGATCGGCATTTATTTCCCTGACGAGGAGCGACGTCCGGCATCCTTTCATGTGTCGCCTGGCCATCTGGACGTCTTGTCCGTTTCCTGTCTGCTGTATTGTCACAACCCCGTCCTCCTCGTCGCTACTCGGCACCCCGTTGTTTCGGGACGGCGGGGTCAGGGGTGACGGCTGCCCACCGAGGGCCACCCAGCCACACCCACGTGTGCTCGCCTCTTCCCCTGCGCGGTGTGCACCCCTCGGCGGGTGGATGTGTCACTCCACGTGTGTGACCGTCTCCTCCGGGTGTCTCTCCAGGATCTTCCTCGGGGCAGGTCTGTATCTGTGTCCAAATGTCCCCTTCCTACGAGGACCCACCTCTGCGAAGACCCTGCCTCCAACAAGGTCACATTCTGAGGGTCTGGGGCTGAGGGCTCCAACTCCCCCATGTGAGGGGGGCGGGGCACAGTGCACCCAACAGCAGCAGGTGTGGTGCTTTCCCGACGAAGACGCTGAGCTTCAGAGTGTCCAGGTAATTGCCGCAGTTGACACAGCGGACAAACTCGGAGATCACGCCGGTGTCGTCATCGGGACAGGACGTACTGCCTCTGGAGGCCGCGGGCTGCGCGGGTTTTCCTGTGCGCAAACACGGCCAGGCTCCGAACCCAGTTACCCGACCTGGGTGCCCGCGCTCCCCTCTCGCCCCCACCCGCGGGGGGTCAGGGCCACGGTCGCCCACCGAGGCTGGTGGAAGGTATTCAACGCTCCAAGCCAGAAGGGAATCTCTGAGCACAGGTCTCTGCGGTGCAGGGGGGGCCTTTGTGGCCGCTGCGAGGAGACCCCGCAGCGGTGCCGAGAAGAGGTGCCGTCTCCCCTGGGGCCACAGCCCAGGGCTGGAGCCACCTGTGCCCACCCTCCTGAGGGTGCCCGGATGCCCACGAGCCGCAGACACCCACAGCGTCGGGAGGCGGCAACGCCACCCGTTCCCGGCGGGGAACCCGGCGGGGGGAGGAGGCCGGGGAAGCCCCCACCCTCACCCCCGGGCGCCCGGCAGCCGGGCTGCTGCCAACAAGGTAGGGAGGAGGAGAAAGAGGAGAGCAGACGCCGGGATCGCTGTTTTCCTGTCTTCAGGAGCTGGTCGCACAGCAAAGAGCCAGCCGGCAAGGTGCCTCGCTGAAATCCTACTGTCCCCCCGGCGGGCACGCGTCACAAACCCGGGGTCGGACCCCCCACACACAGTGGCTGGGTCACATTTTGCTTTTCGCTGACGTTGAACTGGCACAGCAGGATCAAGGGAGTCTGAATTTCAGGCACGGAAGCTGGAGGAGGCCTCCCTCGCTAGGGAAGCCCTCGGGGCCGCGAGGCCAGCTGTGCGGACGAGGCGTGTGCACCTGCGGGCGTCGGGACCCCAGCAGCTCAGGGACGCGGTCACGGCTGCTTTCCAGGAGGGCCCAGCGCCTTGGCGTCACGGGACACACGTTCTCCTCTCCCTCCTGAAGTTAACGGGCGGCTGCCCCCCTCTTTGATGGGTCCCCACGGAACGGATGGACCAGGTGAGCCGGTCGCCCTGAGACGGCCAGCATGTTGTCACGCGTTAAATCGTCCGTCAGCCTGGAACAAGGCACGTGGCTCCCAGTCACGGGACCGCAGACACGGCGGGCAGGGGTGAGGCGTTCTGGCCCCAAACAGGCAGGCCTGCTGATCTGCACAAAGCCCAGCACCGTGATCCCGGCACACGGCTCACTGCCATCCTCCTCCTCGGAAGAGAAACGTGATGACCCCGTTTGATCTGCTGACCAACCCCAGCCGTGACTTTTCTCGAGGGCGAAACAGCTTCCTTCACTCTGTGTGTGGGGGCGGGGGCGGTGCAGAGGCTCTGTGTCTCCACCGATCGGAGCCGGACTCGATCAGAACAGACCCCAGGCGATTGCAGGCATGTGGGCTTCCCCGTGGTGGTTACAGACAGACCTTCCCATCCCTGCTCTGGCTGCTGCTTTGGGCCGGCCGGCCGAGGGGCTTCCTCATGGCCCCTGGCACCCGCAGGTGCCATCGCCCTGGGACCCGGCTCGGGTGTGGTGCTGCCCGCCCACCTCGGGACGTCCTGCCGGGCTCCTTTCTCCCCTGACCTGAGCCCCCGAGGGCAGGCTGCACAGAGGTCTGGTGTCTGGAAGGAATAATCAAAAACGGTTGGATATTTTCTTTCCTGAAGGTTCGCAAGGACATTTCCTTCTCGGAGAACCACCGTATCTCCCACACCACGTCTGTCGGCAGTTTCACGGTTTGTGAAAGAGACATTGGGGGGTGTGTCCCTCCAGGAAGACTCTGGGCTGGGGGTCACCATTACCAACGGCGTGAATCAGGACGCTCTAAGTCCTGTCCAGCGTGCTCTCTCCCAGGGACGGGTGGGCCATGAACCATGTGGTTAAAATGACAGAAATTTGTTCTCACACGAGTCTGGAGGCCAGGAGGCTGAGACCGTGGTGTCTGAAACCCACTGTATCCCCTCCTTGCCTTTCCAGCTCCCGGAGGCTCCGGCGATCGGTTCCGTTCCTGGGCTTTCGAAGCGTCCCGTCATCTCTGCTTGGTCCACACACAGCTTCTCCCTCTGTGCCAGTCCACGTCCAGACTTCCCCCTTGTAGGGACCACAGTGCTGTTGGACGAGGTCCACCCTAACAGCCTCACATTAACTAGAGCTCATCTGCAAAGACCCTATTTCCAAATAGGCCCCGGGCGGGAGCCCTTTCAGAAGACACAGTGCCACGCACAGCGATGCCCTGACCGTCTTGCCTTGGGTGACGATTTCTGGCAAGCAGGCTTACATCTTTCCCATGGTGTCCCGTCCCTGCTTCCTCAGAGGCTCGGCAAATCACAACAAAGCAAAGAGAAACACCCCAGAAGGAAGTCCATATTTTTCTATAACTTTTTACCTTAATAAACTAAACAATCACACAAAGCAGCCAGAATGTCCATTTTAGCAACAATTCCTAGGAGGTGTCATCGTGAGCCCAAACTTTTGCATAAGAACCTAATATTTGTGAAGTTTGACCCCATAAAATGCAAGGATTCAAGGGAGTCTCCATCAATCAGGTAAAGGTAGGTGAAACTTCACCACGGCATTCCTTGTACTTTTATGAAAGAATAAATTATTCCCAGGGAGTCAGGGTGGCTCAGTCAGTTAAGCGTCCGACTTCGGCTCAGGTCATGATCTCGCGGTCTGTGAGTTCAAGGCCCGCGTCGGGCTCTGTGCTGACAGCTCAGAGCCTGAAGCCTGCTTCCGATTCTGTGTCTCCCTCTTTCTCTCTCTCTCTGCCCTTCCCCTGCTTGCACTCTTTTTCTCTCTCTCTCAAAAATAAATAAACGTTAAAAAATTTTAAAAAGAATAAATGATTCCCAGTTGAACCAGGGGAAAGGCCCCCCTGTGCGGATTCGGAGCCCCTTGGGCCCTGGGCGCTCTCACAGGGTGCTCGTTCTGGGAGCCGTCGGGAGCCGGAACTGTGCCGACAGTTCCCCTTCTGCTGTGTCTGTCAGAAAGTAACCGGCGTTTGTCTTGAAATACGCTTCCTGCCGTTTTGTTCTCTATAAATACAATTCCTATTTGCCATAGAGAATTAGGAAAACGTAGGCGGATATACAGAAGAAATTTCAGTCACTTATATTTTTGCCACCCAGAGAGAACCCCTGTTACCATTGGGATGCACTCTTTCAGGCTGTTTGTGCATGTATTTATGCAACTGAGATTATCCTGCATCCACGCTTTCAGACTCTGGTTTGCTCCAGGCAGTATCACACCGTGTGCCGTGTAGACCGTCTGGGGGCTGTCCCGTGCTGAAGCGGCTTCCCCCCTCGCAGCTCTCACACCGCCATCCGTAGCCCTGACTATGCCCCAACTGCCCGACTGCCCGCCAGCCGTCGTCTGGCTACCTGCACGTGGACAGTGTATTTCCCCAGCAAGCGCTGACCCCCCTCCCAACCCCCCTCTCCCAGGCCACCAGGATTGCTCTGGAGGCACGGAGTACTGTTCGGGGTGTGGACCTTACGCTGCACCCCCCGCCCCCAAGCTGCGTGGGCGGGGTCACAGAGGAGCCCCCCCGGCCTCCATGTCCCGATGCTGAGTCGGGATGGTGTCCCCTGGGCTGTCCTGAGGACGCACTGAGTCAGTCTGCCGACGGCTCTCGGGACGGGGTCTGGTATACAGTAAGTGCCACCTAAGTGGCACCATCACCCAGCCCCTCACAGCAAAGGACTGACCTTCCACGATGAGATTTCCGGCAGCCCCACGGCCACACGGGGCTCAGCAACAGAACCCCTCTGACCTCTCCACCCCCACTCGTCCTGGAGCGGCCACCACGCGCTCAGTAGGCAGAGCGAACGCGTCCCCTGCTCCTCCCCTGGGCTGAGCACGTCCCCAAGCAGCCTCCCAGCGGCTTCATCCACACGCGGTGACTGCCGAGCTCCAGCTGCAGGAACCTGAATTCGGTGGGGGCCATGGCAGGGCCCCTTGCTCTCCTGCCCCTGTGCCCTTCCCGTCCACCCCGCCCCCCCCCCCCCCCCCCGCACAGGGGCTGGGCACCTGCTGTCCCCTCTGCTGGTGCAGCTTCCCCAATCTGCACACGGCTCGTGTCTTCCTAAAATTCAGGTGTCAGCCCGAAAGTCACCTCCTCACAGAGGCCCTTCCTGACCCCGCTGACATATCCGCCCCCCAGACCCATTGTCCTCGGCCCCACTGTCCCCTTATTTCCCATTACAGCACTGACATTCCCAACGTTGATTCACGGGCGAGTCTGGTCCATCGTTTCCTCTGTGATGTCAACTCCTCGAGCTCGGAGATTTCGGGGCTCCAGTGCCGAGAGGAGGGCTTGGTCCCCGGTGGGTGGGAGACGCTTGTCTGGGCGCAGGGGGGAGGTTGCGGATTACTAAACAGGAAGAGCAGGAGCAAATCTGGAAGCTGGGGTTTCTAGCCGCCTCCACATACCCACTGTCCTCACGTGCTCTGAAGGCCGCACCCGCCGCTGTCCTGCTCTCGGCAACTCAGGCCACTCCGTCCGTGTATTTGAACTTCGTGTGCGCTAGTCCGAAAACTCAAGTGCTGTTGTTAGGGAAGAACTTTTATAATCAGAACGGACTCCTTCAATCTTGGTTTTGAGAAGCGGTTCATTCTGTTTGAAAATTTACATGATTACAAGCGTGGGCTTTATTCCATAGGCATTAAAACGCATCACAGACCCTCTGCTTTGGTGAGAAGCCAGAACGGCCCTGAAAGCCCGCGGTCTGGTGTCGCTCAGGGAATCTGGGCCCAGAAAGCGCGGATCTGCACAGTCCGGGAAGGAAGCGCTATCCGCGCCCACAGGCGTCCAGATGATGTGTCGTCATGAGTTCCCCCAGGGACAGACGCCCCTCAGCCTTCCCGCCCATTGAAACCCTTAATGACAGAACAGTGCCAGCTCCTGTCCCCTCACCTCTGCAGGCATGACACATCCCTCCCATTAGCGTGAATAATGAACGGTTCGGGGGTCTGGAGAGAAATGGATCAATGCTTGCAAAGGTCCGTGGCCGCAACACGTCTGTGGGCACCAGGTCAGGTGCTCGTTGGGATGGCTGGTGAGCCTCCGACAGGCGGCCTGTTCAGACCCGTGACTGGTGCGGGGAGGAGACGTGGGGTCAGGACGATGGCCCTTACCCGTCATCCCGCGACACAGAAACACTCACACTCTGCCCCCTTCGAGCTGGTCCCACGTCGCCGTAAAAAGCGCTGTGGATACAAGGACACAGCCCCATTATTTAAAACTATGAACTGATAAATCTCAGTCATTTTGAATTTCAGACTTGTTATTAGGACTTTGTAAGAGGAAAGGAGTCTTCTGAAATTTTGGGTCCCAGACTTGGGGACCCAGATGGGGTCCCATCTGGGGACCCAGATGCCAGGGTCCCCAGATGGGGTCCCATCTGGGGACCCAGATGCCAGGGTCCCTTTCTTCAAGAGAAACACGGCCCTGATCCTATTCTACCAAAATGTATTTGTCAGTTGAAAATTTCTGCTTTGGCCGTTATTATTTAGAAGCATCTGCAAACACCTTTAAATCAACAGCGTTGTGGGGTGCCTGGGTGGCTCAGTCGGTTAAGCGTCCGACTTCGGCTCAGGTCACGATCTCGCGGTCTGTGAGTTCGAGCCCCGCGTCGGGCTCTGTGCTGACCGCTCAGAGCCTGGAGCCCATTTCAGATTCTGTGTCTCCCTCTCTCTCTGCCCCTCCCCCGTTCATGCTCTGTCTCACTCTGTCTCCAAAATAAATAAACGTTAAATCAACAGCGTCGTAAAAAGAAATCTCACAGTGAAAAACTACGGTCCTCGGTGTGACAAGTAGGACTCCACATGGCCCCACAGCTTTCCACGTGTCTGCCCCCTCCGAGCGGAGCCGCCGGGAGACACATGCCTTTGCAGCCTGCCTTCCTCACCAAATTTACTTCGGAAAAGGGATGTTATGGCGAAGATGTCGGAAAAGCATTGGGGCTGATGATTTTTACGGTTGTATTTCATTCTGAGATTTGATCGCTTTGCAGTTGGTTTCTTGGGTATTCAGTACCAAGGGTTTATCATTTTCCAGCCACAAATGTCCACTCTGTCCCTTTGTCAGGAAGCAGCTGCGAGGGGCAGCCACACTGGCGCTCGGTCTCGGCAGCAAGGAGGGCTCAGCGGGACGGACGCGTGTGGCGGCAGGTGCCCCACGGACACGCCGGGAGGACGGCGATGGAGTGTCCAGTCGCCCAGAACAATCCTCCAGGGGTGAAATACACGTTTCCCGTCAGAGAAGCAACAGATAGGCGTGTGGTGCTTCAGATGTCCTTTGAGGTGGAAAGTGTACTTTCCGTTAATTAAAGTGAAAGGCGTACTTTTTAATGAAATGAGCTGAGAAATGCAAGTCACAGGGACACGAGGATTGAGAAGGCGGCCACGGTCCCTGCGCACCGGGCTCTCCCACTGTTGGGATGCACGGTCGTCCAGAAGCTTCTCTCCCTGCCGCACGTTAGCTGCAGAAGAGGCGGGACACACACAGCTCCTGGGACCTGCATGTTCCGTTGTGCACAAGGAGCACAAAGTTCTCGTTGTGAGAGCGCGGGGTCTGAGAAGGAGGGACCCGAGCTCGGCGCGGGCAGCCAGCAGCAGCGGAGCTGAGAATCAGCACCTCTGAGGGTAATGCTGATTTATTTCCTGAATGTCAAAGGATCCCGTGGACGTGGGTCAAAGCTTATATTCAGATCTGACCTCTGGGGCGTCTGGAATATTCAGAAGGACACTGCTGTTTTGTGCTAGCCCTCTTTTCCAAGTTTATTTTTATTCAAAATTCAAAATTATTAAAAACAATCTAATTGCTAGATTTAATGTCTCATCTGAGCAAGTTTACTCAATTTCAGAGCAACCTTTTCCAGCTTTCCCCAACGGTTTAGCCTTAAAGCACATTTGGCGCCTCTGGAGAGACATGAATTTTTCCTAGACAAGGTTTTTATGGTTTCATTTTGTAACATTTAACTACATGTTTGATGAAGAAACCACAAAACCCCATGAACCTATATGCAATAATGTCAGATGAAATCCGCTGATTTTGTTCAAGGTTCAGAATTGCCATATGACTTCAGTCAAAACCATGCAAATTAAGACAAAAGCAAAACCGGAGGCCGAATGAACGGTTTGGAGACCACACCAGCCAGTGTGGGGGGGTCGTCCCGCCGTGTCCCGCAGCCGGGGACTGACACGCCACTGCCGCCGATGCCCCTTCTGGAGAGGCGAGCATCCCTGGCTGCCGTGGGGCCCACCGCGGGGTCCCAGGCTGCATTTGGAGATTACGGAAAATTATCTTTAATAAATATTCCGAGAAGTAGGAAAACGCAGCAGCGGAATTTCCAGATGCAGCCAGGGCGCCCGCCGCACCGAAGCTGTTCTCCAGGAGGCTCGGCCCCACGCTCGGCTGGCCCAGCTCCCGCGGGCGGGAGGGCAGACGACAGGAGACACGAGCCCCCGGCCTCGTTCCCAAGATATTTGCGTGTGTGCTTTCCAAATGCAACAGTTTCATTGAAACTCTCACCTCCGATTATTAAAACCGAGTCTGCCCTTTGCTGTGTGCAAATGGAACTTGGACCACAGTCTGGTCTGCAAACATTTCAGCCAGAAAGATTTTCTGTGCACATAGCCTTCCAACACCCAGCTCGGGGCTGTTATGAAAACCGTGGCCATCGGGACGCACAAGAGCCCGTAAACACCTGGAAATGGCCGCACACCTTTTAGGTCTGTTATCCCAGAGTGAGACAGTGGATTTGGACTCAGATCACCCGGGTCGGTAAGCGAGTAGAAGTCTACACTCGGCAACACTCAGGACAACGTGCCCTTGCGACAGAAGCAGGGATGTGGCCCAATCACGGGAGGAGAAGCTGAGCTAATCTTCTGTTTAGATTACGAATTTCCACCCTCCGTTCGGCTTCTCTTTCAGGCTCCCCACCCCCCTGCGCCCCTGAGCCCCCGCGAAGAGTCCCAGAGATCTCGTGCTCTGACAGGACCTAAGCTCGAGCTTTCCCCGGTAAGTGTGGGCCTGTCAGCTCCACTCTCTCTCCCTGAGCACAGAAGCGAGTTCTTGGCGTCCAGGAAGTCCCGTTCTCACGGCGCCCTGGAGAGCCTCCTGCTGGTCCTTCCGTCCCATTCCATCCCATGTCCTCAGGAAGTCCATCCGCGAGTGAGGGAGGGGGAGAAAGCAGGAGCATTTCCTTGACACTGAGTAGCAAAGAAGTCACACCGTGTGCCGTTCTCCTTAGCAGGTGGGAGACTAGACCATCGCTTCAGCTTTTGGGGGAGCCGGGGGCCCCGTGAACTTGCATCACATGCTGGCCCGGCTTCCAGCGCACAATCAGGACGTCGCTGTCAAAGTAACCGCAAAACGTAACTCGTGTGTGCACGGCAGCGACCAGAAGGCAGCCTGCAAAGCTAGTCTGCTTTGGGGGGATGAGGAGGCCGGAGCTCAGGGAGCCCCAGAAAGGCACACACAAAGAAAAGCCCCTCGCAGAGACCCAACCCGATGGCCGTGAGTGGCGCTCTGCAGGGTAGCGGTGTCACGGGTGGGTGTGCACGGACACGTGCTGTGTGACGGGTCAGCCTCCCGCGAGGAGGCTGCTGATGGGCCCGCCTGGTGACAGGACCTGAGAAAGCAGGGCGTTTCCGCGTGACTTCACGGGCACCACCCAGAACGCCCTTCTCCTCCCGTCACCCATGTCTGCCCCGGGTTCTGGACCCTCCGTCGCGTGTTTTCAGGCATCCCCTCGAGCATCTGTGTGGCATTTGACAACACTGACAAGTGCTTCTGGAATAACGACTCCCGTCGTTTATGTTTGTTAATATGCTTAACTATTCCGGCACTCTTCTGGGTTCTGCCAGCTGTTTAATTGATTCAATTTGGAATATTAGATTTTAAATTTTATTTATCGACAGCCGAATGTTCTCAGCAGCCTACGGAGCAGGCTCGGTTTCGGCTGCAGCTGCTGCAGTTTGCTGGCCCACGTTCCCCGGCCAAACATTCCCCTTTGCCTCGCTATCACCCAGACCATTCCAGCATTGGTCCCTGAGTCAAAGCGGTGACAAACAAAAAGGAAATTTCCAGAGAAGTACACAGCATAGTCTTCTTATTTAAACTACTTCCTTATTTTGCTAAAATTATCTTGCCACTATAAGGATTTTAAATGATACAGGGACATATCCTCCCCCAAATTCATCGCCAAGAGCTAAGCAGAGAACACACAGTAGTGTCCAACGTGACTTCATCCAAACCAGAAATCTGTCCTGGAAAAAGGTAGGGCCTACGAAGTGGCTCGTGAGTTTGTGCTGTGTCCCTTGGAGCTCCTTCCATCGTGTTCTGCAGTGATTTAAGGGCAAGCTTAGAAGAAACGACATTTCACACAGGAAGGGACAATGTCTGAATGTCTTCTCGTACCCGTCTGCTTTACTTCACCTTAAGTCGTTTTGGGGGGACCAGACGGGGGACCAGACAGGACCACGTCCAGTGAGGAAGCAGACAACAGCCCCCTGGAGGGGGAAGGCCTTAGTGCTCAGCCGCCCTGTCAGAGGTGGAGGCCCATCTCCACCGCAGCGGCTAAGCAGATTTTGCTTCTGAACTCTTCCCCCCGAGGGTGTGAAGGGGCTAAAGTCTATATCCTGGTTCCGGGAAGGCAGGGTGGAGGGGTTCTCTGCACCCGGGGAAGGACAGAGCGAGCGGGCGCGCTCCGTGGCACATCTCAGCCCTCCGCCTCCTGCGCTGGGGAGATGATTCGTGCCCGTGCGAGGCCACTGGGAGCCCAGCTGCGTCGTGACTAAGGATCACTGACTCCTCCAAAGGAAGCGAACAGACCCCCTCGTGAGGGCGAGCACCCACACGTAAACGGCGTCACCAGCTCAGGTCTGTGCCTGGGATGTCGCTGAAATGACAAATACAGAACTCCCGTTATGTTTATGAAGGGAACTTCATAACGTGCACACGCAAAAGGGAACGTGCACACGCGACGAAGCAGAGGTAAAAGTTACGCAGATCTAATAAAAACCCTCGACGAAACACTGCTTCGCGGCTCAGAAAGTAAAACAGCAGCTTCTGATAGAAACGCTGTTTTCATAATAATCTGTCGGAAAATTCTCGCCCGCAGCAAACGGCGGAACACAGGAATGTAGGTTCAAAAAGCCTCATAAATCACTTTAGACACGCTCGCTTGGGCCGTGTCTGCGGAGAGTTATTCCAGATTTGGGCTCGAAGGTCCAGGAGGGGGGGTCAGATTAGGCGAGGAGACGGCAGGGCCCCCTCGGAGAGGGACGCCCGGAGAGCGGTCCGGCCAGATCCCGCCAGGGGTGGGGGGGCGGTCCCGGTGCTCAGGGCCACGGCGGGGTGCGTGCTTCCTAACAAGCCAGCTCGGTGCCACGACGAGGACAGCGTGGGTCCCCGGCCTGCCCGCCGCCCACGGAGACGTGAGGTTCTAAGCACACGAACACCGAGAACCTTCTCAACCGTCCCTCCTGGACGTCTTCACCCTGCACGAACCGGGCAGAATGAAAGGGTGACACGAGTCATTCAAAGGGCCCGGAAGCACATTCTGGAAGGCCTAGGACCAGTTTGTTCACTTTCTCCTTGCCGGGCGTGCCACTCTGCGTCTCCAAGGAGCGTCCTGCTGGGTCACAGGGGGTGAGGTCTCCACTGGCCTTGGCCACTGGCAGCCAAAGCAACTGAGAATTCGCAAAACAGCAAGACGCCGCTTCAGCTCTTAGCTCGCCGTTTGCCACTGGAGTTCATCTCTGCTGAGGCCCCAGGACACGGGAGGCGAACAGATACCGTCCACCCCGTAATCGAAGGCACACAGAACGTGTCAAGAGGCCCACGGCACCGCAGAGCTGCCGGAGTCCGGGCTGTTCGTCACGGAGGAGAGTCTTCCCAGAATAGCAATCTAAAAATGTCACCAGCTCCCGCACCGTTCCCGGCACCGGGCTCTGCATGTGCCTCTGCGTGTGACACGGCAGGTCGCGCTTCTCAGGCACAAGGCAGGGGTGTAAAAGGCGCTCACTCCCGGGCGCTCTCTTCTGCCACGGCGGGGACAAGGCAGGGGTGTGATCCCGCCGGAACGTGAGGCACGCAGAGCAGAGCCAGATTGCTGTACTTGCCATCGTAGGGGACGCCCTTCCTCGTCACAGAGCCAGGCAGCCGACATGCGTGAGCACACCCACGGAGGCCGACGGAGCCACCCATCGCGTGAGGCACGTTCTCCTCGGCAGACGTCGCCACGTTGTGGTGGGTGGCCAGCTTTCCGTCGGGATACACGACTCGCGCAGCAGGTTCCGCAGGGCTCTTCCCTGCCGACCGAACCCTGGTGCACTTGGCCATTTTTAAAGACAATGCTGCCTTTAAAAAAAGTTTTTTAATGTTTTTTTTTTTTTTTTTTTTTGAAGGAGAGAGAGACAGAGTGTGAGTGGGGGAGGGGCAGAGAGAGAGGGAGACACAGAATCCGAAGCAGCTCCAGGCCCCGAGCTGCCAGCACAGAGCCCGACGCGGCGCTCGAACTCACAGACTGCGAGATCATGACCTGAGCCAAAGTCGTCCGCCCACCCGACTGAGCCACCCGGGTGCCCCAATGCTGCTTTTCTTTTAAATTGCTGCATGGAACAGGGGTTCCCACATGCTCTCGTTTCTTTTACAGGCATCTTCAAACGATCACTCAACTTCCCACCTGATTTTCTTCTCTCCGCAGCACAAGTTTTCTCACGTTTATCCTGTTGACTTCAATGGAAATTCCTTTTTTTCTTTTCTTTTTTTTTTTTTTTTTACTTTTTCCTTTGTCTCCCATGTTGGCTGGTTAGTGCTGTTATTTGTTTCATGTGCCCTTGTCTACTTCCTGGGAGTTCTCACTCTCCGTTGCTTCCTTGCCTGAAGTCTGTGACAGCCTCCGGTTCTCTTTCCGTTGAGCCCTAGAACCTGAACCCATTCCCTCCGATCTTTATTCTCAGGAAGAAAAAGTAAACAAATCTCACGCCACACCCGAGCCTGCCTCTTCAAGCGAGATAAACAACATTCACACCAAAGTGTACTTTCGCAGCGAACGGCAATTGTAGCAGGAGATCTGAAGAAGGCCTGGAAAAGCCCTCGCTCCCATCTGAACCCTGGGCCGCACAGCGTCCCGTGTCCAGTCCTGAGGAATGGGGGGTGACGGAACGAGGTTGCCCCTACCCTGCAAACACCTGAGCGACTCCCTGCCGTCCACGCCGCACATTACAAACGAGTGTGGACAGAAAGCCAGCATCGATCATAAACCACCAGCCGCCCGACAGCCCACTCCAAACTTCAGCCTGGGCTGGTGACTTCGGATGGACAATAAGTTCTATTTACATGTGAGAGCAGAGGCCAAAGCCTGAAAAGTAGGCACCAACCAGTACCCATGCTAATTTTCTACCTCACCTCTTCATCAAAACCCCTTGGTCCTAAGGTAATAAGGAGAGTTTTATTTTTTTAATTTTCTCTCTTTAGAAGAAGTCTCGTGTAGGATTCTCTCAATGGTTAGCTATGGTTCCTGCTGACCAATGCTTACTTTGGGTAGGTGATGAATAGTTTAATCAATGCAAAATATATTTCAGAAAGAAAAATTCGTTCAAAAACCCAATAAAAGATCACAAAGCCAGGTCACGCCCGCTTAGGTTATCAGTGCCACACCCCTTCCAGGTCTCAGATATGTGTGCGTGCACACACACACCTACAGATGTCGGTGGTCTCTCTGGGTAGATTTCGATATTCTTGTAAGTAGAGGAGTAAACATTCACTATTTCTTAGTGGCTCACAACTTGGGGAGTTTCTGATACTTTTGCAAGTCAGTGAAGCTCATTCATTCAGCATTGACTTAACAACAGTTAGCCACGCCTGGTGCTCCCAGCGAGTGTCTTTAGCAGTTCTGGTAAAGAAGTTTGATCATTCTCCAGGCGCCTGGGGGGCTCAGTCGGTTAAGCATCCGACTTCAGCTCAGGTCATGATCTCACCGCTTATGAGTTCGAGCCCTGCATCGGGCTCTGTGCTGATGGCTCAGAGCCTGCAGCCTGCTTCGGATTCTGTGTGTGTCTCTCTCTCTCTCTGCCCTCCCCTGCTCACACTCTGTCTCTTTCTCTCAAAAAATAATAAACATTTAAAAATTAAAAAAAAAAGGAAGTATGATCATTCTCAATAAGAAATACCTTGACTTTTGAAGGCACCCTCTCCGCCTTCACTCCCCAGACTCCTCCTGTAGAAGCAAGTAAGACTGTCATCAGCAGCAGCCAAGATTTAACACAAGAGTAAGTGACTCGACATGGATTTTAGTGAAGGCTCAGAAGCTGCTGTCTGTTTGCACATGAAGAGAACGTCCCGCAATCCAAGTAATCAATCCACCAGGCTGTTAAAAAAAATGACAGCTTTACTGCTTCTCAAAATAGGTTTTAAAAGGTGACACAAGTCACACATGGTGGACCAGACCTTGCCCTGCTGTACACGAGAAGGCCGTGTGAAAACACCACCGGCAACCTGCACTGTTTTCATTGGGTCAACAGCAGCACAATTATCGTCAGGGACAGAACCAGTCAGGGAACAGTCAACACTCAGGTTCCCACAAATCGTGCAGGGATCAGACCTGGGCGTTCGTGTGTCTTCTTGGGCCACAGGTTCGTCTTCTTCACCAAACCAATGATAAGCCCCTTGATGAGTCACTGTAAACAAGTAATTACATCGAGTAACAGAATTAATCGGCAGTGTAAACCAGCTACGTTATTGAGGTTTATTAATTCCTACAAATATTCCTTCAGAAATCTCTTTTATGCTTTGAAACTTATTTATGGAATTGTATCTTTAACACAGAGAATCTACAACACACAGTGTTTACCAGTAAGTGAAACATACTATTTTCAGGAAGACCAACTATGCTCAATTCCCCATAATCTGATGGCGCAAATCAGCTACGCATCCTCTAAGGAAACTCGCCAAGATCAAGAAATGAATTTAGAACAGGAGCTGAGACTTCGGGCAAATGGGTCTGCCGAGCTCCAAAATCATGCCTTTGGAATTTGAAGGAAAAGGAGTCATTTTTGGTTGCCAGAGAAACGGTGAAAAAAAGAAAGATAATTTTCATATCCCAAAATAAAATGAAACGCGTTTTGACTGGGAATTTAGGAGCCTATTGATTCACAGAGCATAGAAAACCTATGGAAAGATGCTGTTAACATAAAATAGAGAAGGAATGTATAAAACCATGGAGCAGAGCTGGGAAAATTTACATTTCAGGTTCCATTAAGATCAATCAGGTCTCATCGGCAACTTGAATGATTCCCTCTGCCTTTTTGAGGGAATAGTATGTTTCCAGATCACCTCCAGACCAAACACGCCCCTGCTCCCTGATGGACTGAGCCCCGTCTGTTCCGAGTGTGAGGACAGAAGCCACAGGAAGTCTCCGGTAGGACTTGTCTTGTCCAGCCGGGAAAATCTCAGATGCAGAGAAGATCGTCCCCTAGCTACCCGCGACCCTCTGCTTGCTGGTCAAGGGGAAAGCTGTCCCTGGCGGGACTGACTCTCTTCCTTCTTCGAGAAGCTGCCTGGACTACGTTTCCCTGTGCGAGTCGCCGTGTTGAGTGGCTTCCCAACCCCGAAGCCTGTGCCTTTTCTAGCCAGGTCGCACCTGGTACCCCAGCATCTCAGGCCGTTGTGGTTGACACTCCTCTCGATGCCACCTGCCTCTTTCTCGTCCTGTGTTCACGTCTGGGGTACCCAGTGCCTCGCTTCCTTCTCGTGGCTGCTGCAGTCTGACCTTCCTGTGCCTCGACGTTCAGTGGCCTTTCGCTGAAAACAGACTGCCTGGGCTGCGCCCCCTTTAGTCCGACATCCGTCCTGGGGAATGTGCCCTTGGCGAGAGTGGACAGATATACACGTGTAGAGACACTTACGCCATGTGGAAACAAATCACCCCGTCCTCCTTCTCACCACACGTATCGATAGAATACACCCACAGCAGAAAAAAATGTGTCATTTGAGCCAAAACATGAAGCAGACATTGTCATTCAGTCACACGAGTTGAAGTACGAGTTATAACTGAAGGTGTACATTCAAAACGCACCAAGTGTGAGCGCAGGGTTAAACCAAACTGCTCTTCCCGGCCCAAGTCTGTGGCGGGTTGGGCACCATCGGGGGCCACACGGGCTCTGGAAGGACCCGTCCGGGTCAGGCGTGCGCCACACACCGGTCCTCCGACGGTGCGCCACGACGCTCACCTGACCCGACCCTGGACACAAGCTTGGATGCGGGTCCCCCTTTTGCCTCACAGCAGAACCCTATCACGGTGTTCGCTGATTTAAAGGAAACGACCTGTTCCTTTGAAACAGAGCTTCAAACCATCTTAATATTGGAGAACTGAAATGGCAGATATTAGGCCCTTCACACGTGGGTCACGTGCTCACACGACCCTGCCGAGAAAAGGTGCCTCCGGAACATTCCAGAATAATGACCACAGGATAGGGCAGGACCCCATGAGCCTCTAGGAAGTTTGTAGGTTGGTTGGACCACTGGTTTTGTTGTTGCTGTGGCTGTTGTTTGGGGAAGCTGAGCAGGAAGTGGAGAACGTTAATTAAGCACCGACTGCATGCATAATTTCGGGCAAAGGCCCCAACAACGCTCTGGAGCAGGGGTTTGTATCCCATTTTAGCAAGGGCGCTGAGCAGTGGAAAAGAAGCAGTGGACGTAGCGACCACAGGTGGGCCGGGCTTGGGGTCGGGGGAGGTGAGCCCTCCGTCATCCCACTCTGCCCCTGCCTCACCTTGCCGCCTGCTGACTGCTGACCGGGCTCGTGGACAAGAAGGATTTTGGAATACGGTAGGAAGTGCCGAGGGAAAGCAGGGAGTTGGAATCCTCCAGAACATGTGAACAGTAGGTCTGTTTTCCATCGATTCTAGCACATTGATGAGCCAGACGTGCGGTGCAGCCACGCCAGGACGTTTCAACACCGAGAACTGGTTCCCGGAGCGCCTGGGGGCTCAGTCAGTTGAGCGTCCGACTTCAGCTCAGGGAGTGATCTCGCGGTTCGTGAGCTCGAGCCCCGCGTCGGGCTCTGTGCTGATGGCTCGGAGCCTCGGGCCTGCTTCGATTCTGTGTCTCCTCTCTCTCTGCCCCTGCCCCGCTGCTGCTCTCTCTCTCTCTCTCTCTCTCTCTCAAAAATAAATAAAAATTAAAAAATTTTTGATATGAATTTTTAAAATACTGGATTTTTTTAAAATAGTAACGACAAAGAATGAGCAGGACCCTGCCCCCTCTGCGTGCGTCCCGGCCATCTCCCGCACCAGCTCCTGGTGTCGTCTTCGGGACCCGACGCTGCCACTCTGACTCCGTGCCTTCCCCGAGCTCCCCCGGGGGAGCCAGCCGCCAGGCCAGGGCGAGGCCCAGCCCGCGCTGCTCTCCAGGCCTTCGGGCTCCAGCGTGCGGTTCCCATTTGGAGGCGAGAAGCAGCCGTGTTCTCGTGCTAGCTCCGGATGAAAGCCGTCTCCTGAAAGCCAAGGGCTCCAGCGCGAGGTGGCGTCCTCAGGGCCCCCGGCAGCCCAGAGCCACACAGAAGGTGCATTCATCCGAGCTCTGACAGGATGTCCAAGGAGGCCGTCTGCTCCCAGCAGCTTGTGCCGCCTGGACCGCGCTGTCACCCAGGGCCTCCGGAGTCAGACAAATAAACACCGAGCGAAAGTCAAGTGCTTTCAAATTCTTGGGAAGTCGTCAAGCCCTCATCAGGTCTAACATGCCCTGGGCTGCCTCCGTGGAAACCCTGGACCAGCACTCTCCTAGCGGGCACACCCCGACCGCCGTGGAAAATCACACCTAGCGGGTATAGGAATGACCCTACACCCTCCGACGTTAAGGGGTGGCCGGGACTTAGAATGAACTGGCCATCAACTCAATATTTTGCACCTTTGCTGCTCTTATGAGCTAACTACCTTTGGGGAACAGAAGAGAAGTGTGGCCTTCTTCAAGACATTTGCTTTGTTTTGTTCGTATCGGCCCGTCTACTGAGCATACACAGGGTCAACCGTGATCCGATCCGGCCACTCTGGTCCCTCTTCTGGAGGGTGAGGGAGACCCTGAGGCGCTAGAGAAACGCCCCGAGAGCCCCACCAGCAAACACACTGGGGGGCTTGCCGAGACCCCGTGACCCGCAGCCCATGCGGCACGAGATGGCTCAGTCACCACCCAGGCTGGTGGCCCCTCCTCTTCGTGAGCTCGTCTCCAAGGTCCTAGAACTCTCTTTCTTTCTGAAACCTCACCGACCACACTCTGGAGAGACCCCACGCCAGCGTTCACCTGAAAGAGAAGAAAGCGTCTCACACGCGATCTTCGCACAGGCACGTGAGTCTGTAATTACGGCATTTGGGGCACAGAGTACATGCGGGAGGCATATTCGTATTTTTCGGAGTGACGCCAGATCAGTAGTGTGTCTTGTTGGAGATAAAGCAGTTAGTGGCGGAAATGAGGCGGACGACTTTCTCCGTACTTTCTCTTCCTCCGCAGAATTTTCTGTGGATGGAGTTCAGGCAGCTACACAGCGTCAGTGAAAACATGTACGGAAGAACAATGCAGTTCAACGAATAATGTTTGCAGCCCAGAGAGTAAACTCATTTTATGAATAATAAAGAGTTTGGCAAAAAAAAGTAGTCAAGTGTTTATTCAACTTCGTATTAATAAGTGGAATCGCCATGGTAGCTCTTGATACGCGGGTAATGAAGTCCATTTTAAATTCTATCCCAAATGCTGCCAATATCACTGCTTGGTAATCGGTCTTTTTAGTTCCCTTTTACTCTGCAACATTAAACTCCGTGTCTTTCCCCTTTCCCCGTATGCGTGTGCACGCGTGTGTACGGCCTGTGAGGGATGCCGTCAGGTGGAGGAGAGGGCCTGGGACGGGGACCGCAGGACCGCAGGACCGCAGAGGGAATCGGAAACGCCAGAGCCCCTCGCTCCGGAGGTAAGAATTCAGCCAGCTGATGCCGCTGAGCGGAGCCAGGCGCACACGGAACCTGGAAATGCGATCTGGAGGGAAAGAAGACATTCCCCTGGCCATCAGTTCAGAGCCCTGGTCTCCAGGATGACACCTGCCACAGGCCCCTCGCAGGACAATGGGGGGTCTTCCGGGAAGGTTCTTGTCGACAGGTAAGTTCCTAACAAGACGTGCAAATCCAACGTGCTGACGTAGAGCACGTTTCAGCCGTGATTCTCATTAACTGTGTCCACGTTTGACACAGACGAGCACCCAGAAGGATGGGATCTCCGGGACTCATGCCCCTGATCGTTTGAATGGTCAGCATAGAAGAAATTTAGGAAGTCTGCTAACTGCATCTAACTAGCACTATTTCATTCATACCCAATCCATCAATAACTTCCCCTTCTGTTCATTATTTCAAAGTTTCTAGACGTCTGCTCGCTAATTCTATGAATTTACGTGGGGCACAGAAGGTCTCAAGAAATGAAGAAAAAGCAAAATAAAGAAGGAAATGCTTGCATACATTAAAGGCCTTTTGAGACCTGTGAGCTAATGACTAATAAATGAGTTAATAAGTGTTACTGTCTATTCAATCACTTACGTTTTGAAGTAATTTTAAAATACATATCTTTAAAATAAAATTAAAAAATAAAATATCTTCGGGCGCCTGGGTGGCTCAGTCAGTTAAGCATCTGACTCCAGCTCAGGTCACGATCCCACAGTTCGTGAGTTCGAGCCTCATGTCGGGCTCTGAGCTGTCAGCACAGAGCCCGGAGCCTGCTTCGGATTCTGTGTCTCCCTCTCTCTCTGCCCCTCCCCTGCTCGAGTTCTGTTTCTCTCTCTCTCAAAAATAAACATTTAAAAATATGTAATATTAATTATTATTTAATGGTGCAGATAGTTGACATTTTTTCCTTCTCTCCTGCCTTCATGAAAGAGTTTAAAAGAACATTTCTAAACCCAGAGGAGAAAAAGAGTCCATGTTACTTTCAAATCACTATCTACCTTTTTTTCTTCCGGTTGCAAAGGTGTGTTCATTCTTCTAAAGATTAAAAAAAAAACAAAAATCCCCTTTTCTCCCCTCAAATCGACTTCTGGGTTCCAGAAATTGTTTTTATTAAAAAAAAACAGAAGCAAACCCCAACCCTGCGTCACCCGGGGTGAAGTGATAAATGCATCCCGTGGAGGGAAGGCCACGTGCCATGTGCCCCACGGACAGACGGGGAGGTTACAGGGGCTCTAGGCCCCGGGCTGTGACTTTCAGAGAACCCGCCGGACACACATCCGTTATGCAGTAATTTTAAAGCGTGAACAAATATACTCCAGGACACGGCCTCAGTCACCATGGACCTCACTACCCCACCGGCCGGGCCCCTCCTCTGAGCCGGGGGTCCAGCGAGGCCAGAGAGCTGGGAGGGGGCTCCGGAAGGGCTGAGGCTGGTGGGACCCCCTGGAACTGTGGCAGAATGTGCGCGGGGCCGTGGCTTGCATGGTGGTCTGACTGGTGTCGGTTGATGGGCACATTCGACCATGGGGGAGCCACCTGGTTTTAGAAGCGTGGAGTAGGTAGGTGGGTGGCAGCGGTGGAGTGTTAGACGCGAAAGTTGGCATAAGCCCGTCACGTGCTCGGAAGCTACAAGATGCTCCGCTGTGTCAGTCGTGGGCTAAAGACGGTACCCCCAGAATCACACGGGACTTGCCCCGAGGGGTCGAGGAAACACGAGTTCTCACGACTGGCGCGATGCGGGCACGAGGTCCCTCCAGGGCGACCAGTGGCCTTCGGGGCCCGTACCGGACAAGAGGGCAGTTGGGAGGGGATGATCCGAACGTCAGACGGCGGCATGGACCGTCCGCCCTACTCCCCATGGTGTCTCGTTCTGGGTCCGGAGCCAGACACGGGATGGGCGGGACCCAAGTGAGGGAGCGGCCAGATCCCGGTGCTCGCTGCTCCCGACCCCGGCCTGGGGGCGGGGCCTCCCCTCCCGCCTGCCGTGCTTTGCTGGGCTTGGCGGTTCCCCTGTGTCGCGTCCGTCGGCATCTGTCCCCCTCTCTCACTGGAAATAGCTTGCAGCCCATTTTCCTGGCCGCGTTGTTCCCCCAGCTTCACCTTGAGCTTCTGTTGCTCTTAAATCTGTGTTCTATTTGCGCCCTTTTGTGACTTGTTCATCCCGATCCCGCTATTCTGTCTTATAAGCGGAGGAGCAGTTTTATACGGGGTGGCCACCGACTGCGGAAAAACACATCGCTGCCTTTGACAGAAGGAAGCCCATCGACAGGCCCTCGATCTCGGTGAGCGGCGCTGGCTTGTCGGGAACGGTGAAGAACCTGCCGTGTTGTTTTTTGGCCACGGGCACCTCTGTTCGCTGCTTCTGAGAACCTTCAGGTGACTTTTCTTTTTTTCTTTAAAAAAACCATTTTTTTTAATGTTTACTGATTTTTGAGACAGAGAGAGAGACAGAGCACGAGTGGGGGAAGGGCAGAGAGAGAGACACACACAGAATCCGAAGCAGGCCCCAGGCCCCGAGCTGTCAGCACAGAGCCCGACGCGGGGCCCAAACTCACAAACCGCGAGATCATGACCTGAGCCGAAGTCAGACACCCAACCGACTGAGCCACCCAGGCGCCCCTCAGGTGACTTTTCTAACCGGAGATGTGGAAAGTCACGTAAAAGCGGTGACATATGCACCAGCCACGTTTTCATGGCCTGAGTTAGGTCACATCGGCTCAGGGACACGCGGGAGGAGCTCCCCAAACACGGCTTTATTTGCACGGCCTGAACGGAGCTGAGGAAGAATTCACTATTTTTCTGCCTAAATGTCATCACCAAGCTTTAAATAGGTTGGATTCAGTGAGTCCTTGAACACATTTGGTTAATCAGTGTCTCCCTGCCCCTTGGTCTTTAAATGCAAGTGGGTTTTAAAGGAAATTATGACTCATCTGTTTCTAATTCTCTTATTCTTGCTGAAACTTATCTAACGTTGCTTTGTAATAGTTATCTGATGTCTGAAAGTTTTTGAACTTTTAACTGTTTTCCCAAAGTCAGGACCTTATGTTCAGAAAAACAATTAGCTCAAAACCCTACATTTTTCAACTCTGAACTCATGAGGTTTGCAATGACTTTTATACGTGAGCAAATGTTATTCTCTACAAATAGCTGAGGATTAAATCATCGAATTCCCGTTTTCCATGTGGCACCGTAGGTGGGGAACAAGGAGACCGGCCTTCAGCTTTGCATGGGGGCTGTGCATCCGCGTGAGCAGCGCCCCCTCTGGCTGGCACGGTGACGGGCAAGGTCCAGGCGCTGGGACGGGGGTCGGGGGCCTGCCCTCTACAGGATTCGGTCCCCACAGATGTCCACGTTGTGTTTGAGGAGAGGCACTGTTTCTCCCAAAGTGACAGGCGGGGGTAGAGACAAGGGAGGGGGCTCCCCTCTCTGTCTTCACTGGGGAGGGTCCTCTGTCCTCATTGGGGGGGGGGGGGGCCCCCCTCTCTCTTCCCCCGGGGGGGGGGGGGCCCCTCCCCCTGGCCCCCCTGGGGGGGCTCCTCTCTGTGTCCTCGCTGGGAGGGGTCTTCTGTCCTCCCTGGGGGGGGCTCCTCTCTCTGTCCTCCCTGGGGGGGCAGGTCACCCTCCTCCTCCCAAGTGCAAGGGAGAGAAACGCACAGAAATTGAAAGTACTTGAAAGGCTTCCTTCTCAGTCACCCTGAAATTAGAACTCCCTCGGGATAACTGGGCTCAGAAGCAGAAATTAATGTAATAAATCACTTGGACGAAGGTGCCTCACACAGACAAAAGTGCTTTTTCTCTTCCTCTTTATCTCTTTCGCAAAAAGGAGATTCTTACTCCAAATAAAGAACCTGGTGAGTTTATTTCTCTGATCCCCACAGGCAGGAGGGGCGGTCCTGTTAGAGGTCCGTGTTGCTCTCCACTGCAAACTGTGTCCTTGTTGAGGCACATATCGGAGCCGCCGGGGACCTCCAGAAGCATCTGCGGACACGGGGCACCCAGGGGACCCCAGGCTGCTGTCCCCACATTAACCTGGACGCCCCGAGGCAGAGGATGTTAAGAAAGAAGACGGGGGGTTGAGTCCCGGAGGCCCCAACTTTCAACTCCAAGACCTTGGACAGATAGATCAAACTCACAAGCCGTGTGTGTCCCCATTTGAAAACCGCAAATAATACTTAGCCTGCTTCCCGTTGAATTTGGTAACAGTGTCTGGAAAAGGAAGTAATGGACCCCAGCGCTCTGCACGTGCCAAGCCATGGGTTATTTTTGTCGTCTGCACGTGGCCTTCCCGCCTCTTCCTTGCCCTCGCCCACCTGTCCGCCAGGCGTCCCGCCGGCCCGGAGGTGGGAGTTTGTCTCAGGTCGCCCGGGGTCCCCTCGGTGCCCCGATCAGAGCTGTCGGTGAGGCAGATGGCACGGTGTCTGTGCTCGACAGATGCGCCTCCAGTGATCTCTGCACAGTCACTGTGCTGGCTCTTGCCCTGAAAGAATGTGGAACAGCCGCGGGGTGGCCCCTGAGGCGGCGCGGCTGTGGCCCGAGACCCTGTGGGCGAGAGGTCCCCTGCCCGCCGCCGTGGCCGAGCCAGCTGCCACTCGCCCTGCCGGGGCCACAGAGTGGGCGCTTCCCCGGAGGCTTCCCTCGACTCCGCGACGGAGGACAGCTGGGTGCCCCTCCCCTGGCGGGACACGGGATGCACTCTGCACTTCACTGGGAAGCTGCGACCACACAGGACCCGGGTCAGGGAGGTCGACCAGAAGTTTCCAGCCAGACAGCATCCCGGCCCAGCCACGGTCTCTGAGAAGTAACACAAACTTCAATAAAACAGTGGAATTTGGTTGAACTTCCAAATGACCGTTAAAATTCTTCTAACATGACCAGCACAGGGACGCCGGGTCTCACTTGGCGCGGGAGGGACCAGGGCAGAGGCAGCAGGGAGGTTTCTCCTCATGCAACACCTGTTGTGGGCCGGATCGAGTCGCTGGTGTTCATAAAGTATTTGTGAGGGTTTGCTTCCCTTCTCCCAAGGCCCCACCCCAGACACAGCTTCGGGACACCGTTCCCTGCTTTTATTTTTTTATTTTTTAATATGAAATTTATTGTCATATTGGTTTGCACACAACACCCAGTGCTCATCCCAACAGGTGCCCTTCTCCCTGCCCATCACCCACCCTCCCCCCCCATCAACCCTCAGTTTATTCTCAGTTTTTAAGAGTCTCTCATGGTTTGCCTCCCTCCCTCTCAAACTTTTTTTTTTCTTTCCCTCCCCCATGGTCTTCTGTTAAGTGACTCAGGATCCACATAAGAGTGAAAACATATGGGTTCTGTCTTTCTCTGTATGACTTATTCCACTTAGCGTCACACTCTCCAGTTCCATCCACGTGGCTACAAAAGGCCAGATTTCATTCTTTCTCATTGCCACGTAGTACTCCATTGTGTATATAAACCACAATTTCTTTATCCATTCATCAGTTGATGGTCATTTAGGCTCTTTCCATAATTTAGCTATTGTTGAAAGTGTTGCTACAAACATTGGGGTACAAGTGCCCCTATGCATCAGCACTCCTGTATCCCTTGGGTAAATTCCTAGCAGTGCTATTGCTGGGTCAGAGGGTAGATCTATTTTTAACTTTTTGAGGAACCTCCACACTGTTTTCCAGGAGAAGAAGAGAAATAAGAAAGATCAGAGCAGAAATAAACAATATGGAATCTAAAAAAACTGTAGAGCAGATCAATGAAACCAAGAGTTGGTTTTTTTGAAAAAATAAACACAGTTGATAAACCTCTAGCCAGGCTTCTCAAGAAGAAAAAGGAGATGACCCAAATAGATAAAATCGAGAATGAATATGACATTATTACAACCAACCCCTCAGAAATACAAGCAATTATCAGGGAATGCTATGAAAAATCATATGCCAACAAACTGGACAACCTGGAAGAAATGGAGAAATTCCTAATCACCCACCCACTTCCAAAACTCAAACAGGAAGAAATGGAAAACTTGAACAGACCCATAACCAGCAAAGAAATTGAATCAGTTATCAAGAATCTCCCAACACATAAGAGTCCAGGACCAGATGGCTTCCCAGGGGAATTCTACCGGACATTTAAAGCAGAGACAATACCTATCCTTCTCAACTGTTCCAAAAAATAGAAAGGGAAGGAAAAGTTCCAGACTCATTCCATGAAGCCGGCATTACTTTGATTCCCAAACCAGAGACCCAGCAAAAAAAAGAGAACTACAGGCCAATATGCGTGATGAATATGGGTGCAAAAATTCTCAACAAGATACGAGCAAATCGAACTTAACAGCATATAAAAAGAATTATTCACCATGATCAAGTGGGGTTCATTCCTGGACTTCAGGGCAGGTTCAAATTCATTCCCTGCTTTTAAAGAACCTCTGCAGAGGCACCGAATGAATGATGGGAAGGTCGGAGCGAGTGGGTGAGGGGCCTCTGTGTCACTGGCCCTCGTGAGCGCTCGCTAAGCTGTCCTGTGCTGGGGGCGCGACGGCACACCGGGCGGTAGGTCTGTCCGTGTTTTGGAACCACACGATGGTCCCTACTAAAACAATCATCTGGAACATGCTGGCCGTGGGTCTGCGTGTTTCCACCCGTGAAGCTCCCATGGCGGTCCTGGGACGCATTTGGGACAGACGGGGCACGTCAGGGTCATGAGCCTTATCTTCCTGAGCTTCTGTGTTCTGCTGGAAGGACACGGTTGGGGCACCATTCCTCCCGTGTGGACACCGTGCCCACAGCGGCCGTGTGTGATTCTGCGACCTGTTAAACTGCTATTGCCCTCACAGCAATTCCTCTGGGGCGCTGGGGACTCAGTCGTTAACCAGCCAGCTTCAGCTCACGTCATGATCTCATGGCTCCTGAGTTCGAGCCCCACATCGGGCTCGGTGCTGACAGCATGGGGGCTGCTTGGGATTCTCTCTCTCTCCTCTCTCTGCTCCTCCCCTGCTTGCACTCTCTCGCTCCTCTCTCAAAATAAATAAATAAATGAAAAAAAAAAAAGGGAATTTCTTTTAGCAGCCTTAAACGGAGTCTGGAGGAAGAACCCCCCACCACCGCCCGTCCAGTTCAGACCCGTTTCCTTCAGGAGCACATTCCCTTCCTATTTTGCCCCTGTACGTCTTTGCTTCACCGTTGCCGAGACGCCCCAGTGTGGACGACAAGCTCGTCGGAGCCAGAGAGGGCAGTGGAGTGGAAATGCTGGAAGTAATCAGCCCGAGTGGTCCAGACACTCACCCCTGGGCTCTGAGTGTCCTGTGCATCGGCCGACAGGCACCAACCCCACATTTCGGTGGAGGAGGCCGCGGGCGCTCTCCGGCTCCGAGGGCCGCACGTGATTATTCAGAGCCATTTCAGGTCTGACAGGTCAGCAGATGGCCGGCTTGAGTGTCACAACCAGGACCGGGTGCCCGGAGCCCCCAGGACATGGGGAGCCCATCTCAAGACCACATCCATGCGGTGTTCGGGGACACGGCCACGCGCCAGCCCCTTCCGGCAGCCCCTGCCAGAGCTCCCGTGCCACAGCCTCCAGGACGACTCCCGTATCAGAGGCCCAAAACATTGTGCAAGTGTCAAAGCCTGAAAACGGTCTTCTTCAGACCCCTGGGCGTATGGGTTTCGAGAATGGACCTGCAGGCTGTGGGCAGTGCCACTCGGGCATGCCACGAGGCATTTCTGGGGCTCGGTTCCCTCATGGGATCCACACGAATTCGTTGTCTTCTGCAGCTCTGTGATCCCCGTGGTCCAATCACGAGTATTGATAACCAGCATGGTGGGTGTGTTTAACCGGGAGAAGCTGAATGAGTTAAATATAGAAAACAAGACAATTCCAGTCTTTCTACTTCTTTATGGAGCCTTTACGTATGATGTCAGTGATGTTGATGGGACGTTTATTTTTTAGATAAAGTTACATCTGAATCAGTAGACTGTGATAAGTGGATGGTCCTCCGTAAGGTGGATGGGCCTCATCCAATCAGGTGAAGGCTGTAGGGGACAAGCCTGAGCTGCCTGGAGGAGGAGGGAAGTGTGCCAGCCTCTCAGCGTCCCCCGGGTCTGCACCTGTATGATGTGCACACACCCCTCTGGGTTCTGTGTCCCCGGGTGTCCCTCTGACTAACACAACGAGCAGGAACCGGGTGAAAGCCTTCCCTAAAGGGACGATTGCTGGGGCTCTCGCCCCGGAGGTGGCCTTGCCATCATGCTGACTGCCGCCCGCAGGTCTGGGAGGTGCTGGTGTCCGAGCCCATTCGGCTCAGCTGCCCGGGGACAGGGCCGTGCCCATAACCTGACAGCCCCTGCTCTGTTCATCTCCGCCGCCCGCTCTGAGCGTCCTGATGTGTCCTGATGCCACAGCAGAGGCCCTAAGTGACGCTGCTGGAGGGATCAACGCCGGCGGCACATCCCGGCCGCCCTCATCCGACGCGGAAGGAGGAACGAGGACACAGGTGCACGTGGTCGGCCCGAGGAGCGGACCCAGTGACCCAGTGACAACATGGGGGACGTAGCACAGGCAAGGGAGGGAGGCCTCGGAGAATCCTGTGAAACGCTTCTCAGAATCAGCCCACTCTGTGTTGAGGAAACTGGGTGTGTGTTCACCCCACCCCCGTCCTTCATGGCTTTGGGGTCACCCGGCCCCCAAGCCCTGCCTCTAGTCGGGGACCCTCCCCTGGCAGAGCGCAGAGGCCCGCACTTGCCGTGTGGAGCTGTGTGTGTCTGCGGGAACCAGACCAGCTCGGCGGCCTCAGCGGGGGGCCGGGGGGTCCCGGGCCCCTGGCGTCCTTCCTCGGCCACTGCCCCGCGGCTCCGTAAGAGCCCGTCCCCACCGCTGTGTCGACAGAGACTCCCTTCTTTGAAACACGGAATAACGTCACACGAAAACATAGGAGCCCCAGGCAGCAGCACAGGGACGGGACCAGAGGTTTGGGGCCAGACGTGGACTTTGCCGTGTACGTGAAGGTCAAGTGGGGGGGGAGACCCTGGCCAGTGGGCAGCCGTTCTGCACCCTTGAAGGGGTGTGAGGCCCAGAAGCACCAGCCGACAGCATCCGGGGAGGACACCCATCCCCCTCCTACACGCACGCAGACCCTCCGGGTTGTCCCGTCCCCCCAGTTCTCAACACACGCTTGCGATGGATGCGTAATCATGACACAGTGCGCTCGGGCACGCACATCGCAAGCCTGGCTTAAAGAGGTGGCCGACCCAGGACATTCCATATGGGCGATGCCAGCACAACAGAAGAATGACAAAATTGTAATAAACCCTTCCCATCGCCGACTCCTTTCGTCTTCGTAAAAGAAGCTAATTGTAACCTTGACTCTGGCCGTCTGATGGGAGTCCCACGGCCCGAGCGTGCAGCGTCCTAGAAGGAAGCCGGTGGAGATCCGCAAGTTTTAGCTTAGCTCTGCTTACCATCAGCCTGGCTGGTGCTGCCCGATGCTTTTACAGTCCTGTGCGGTCCCTCCCGCTGCAATGCTTTGACAAGAATGCCAAGGCGGTAGGGAGGCCACTGTTATTTCACCTCTCGGTCTTCAGCAGGACATGAGGCTTCAGGAGAGCATTTAAACATAAAAACAGACCCAGGAAAAATCGGCATTAACGCTCACGTGATAATTCAGGCCGTATGCCTCATGTTGTACACGCATGATTGATGTTAACCGAAAACGAAGTCTCACTGAAAACAACTGCAGCTGTCAATGAACACTCGCTCCACATTTGCATGTTTTAGAGAATTCCAGGGCCGAGAAATACGGAACCCATTGTCTTTTAACCATGTTCTCTTGTGATCCGTAACACTGGGCAGCCTTTGGTACAGCCGTCCAGAGTATCGCGCTTTGGAGTGCCTTGTGCCTTCGGCCGCACTCACTTGGTTGTGTCTAGTTAGAGATCGGACTGAAACCCACCAGAATGAGGCTGAGGGAGCCTTCTCAGAGCAATAAGAATGGGAGAGGCTGAGCCTGATCACTGTGTCCAGAGGGAGCGCAGGAACACAGTTAGACGTCCACAATGACGTGGCCTCCTGACGGCCTTCCCGTTTTATCAGGGACAGATGGAGCCACGGAATTCAGCCGGGCAGTGCTGGACGTCGCCGTGCTAAATGCGGGGCTAAGCCCACTGAGCTGAGAGCTTCTCCAATGGTGGAGCTCGAGCTGTGCTTGGAGGCTGAGTGGCCGTGGGGCCCGGGCACCGAGGGCACCAGAGAGGGCGTGCACAGGGGCCTCGTGGCTCGTGGATGCACCGTGGGGAGAGGCGCTCCTGTGTCTTCGCATACCGGGAGGACGTTCTCCCTGGGAAACACGTTACCAGTCTCTGCTTCTCCATCCAAACTTCTCCCACGTGGTGGGGCCTCGCGGGTGTAAACACTTGAGAGAGACAGAGAAGTCAGGCACGAGGATGTGTTCACACATGACCCCTGCGTTTGCGGGAAGTCAAACGCTAGAGGGCAGGACGGGGGACCGAACAGCTAAAAGGTGACAACTCTCTCGAAAGAGAAACAGAATTGGTGAGAATTCGTTGCCTCTTTTCCCAGTCACTTCCCCGATCTCTCTGTGTTTCCCCAGACTTCTCCCCTGCTCCCCTCCCCCTGCCGGCTACCTCCTCCTCATCTTTGCGCCTTTTCCTTCCCTGCCTGATTTCTTACTTGGGAAGCTGAGATTTTCACGGATGCAGGCCGGGCGCCACCGCCCGGGGTCCGTCCCTCTCCGTGCAGGGCCAGGAGCTGTGAGCCCGGGGGCCCGGGAAGCCGGCAAGTCTCCTCCGCATGGCCTTGCAGCTAGCGTGGCCTCGGGCCCGCGACGGGGTGCTGGGGAGCCAGTTACCCCTGCCCTGCGCACAGCTAGGAGAGGGTCCCCAGAGACGGGCTCTTCCCTGATGGCAAGGTTTTCCCCCGACGCAGCTGGTGCCACGTACACATCACGGACTTTTCCGCCGGACAGACTGGATCGGAATTCAAGTTCTGCCCCTCGGCCGAGCGTGTGAGCCACGGAAGCACACACGGATGTGCTCGGCGATCTCGTGCTCGTGACACACGTCCGTGTAAGCGTTTCAGTGAGTGATCTGAGAGTATCTGAACAACGGTCAGGGCCGGCGGGCGTCAACATTCACAGCTGTTTTTCATTTCGTAGTTACGAGGTGCCGTTCATCTTTCCAAGCGCTGTCTGTATCATGTCCCATCGAGGCCCCCCGGGGGCTGGGGGGACACTGATCTGGGCGCAGTTGACAGACGCAGAAAGTTCAGACTCTTAGAGCAAACGGGCTCCAGAAAGGGACGGGGCTTCTCGGGAGCTGAAGGTGCCTGTGGGGTTGGTGTCGGCAGAGACAACGTGATTCGGGAAAAACCATTTACACGGATCATGTCTTGCTCACGGAGGCTCTGAGCCTTGGTGCTGAGAGTTTCTTGCGGAGCAAGGTCGTCACAGGGGGGCCTTCAGCTGCCAGAAGGGTTCAGTCAAGTCCGCCAACGGCACCTCTGTGATACAAGTGACTTATGCAGAAACTTCGGCTTTTAAGAAATACTTATTTGTATTTTTTAACTACTACACACCCAAAAATCTCAGCACCCCCTCCCACACACACAATTGAACACTTGCCATTTCCTTCACCACCAATGTGTTTGCTAAATAAATAAGTAAACAAACAAGATGTACTCTGTCAGCCAAACCTTCAAAGGATCTATTGTTAGAGGAAATAAAATTTTAAAAATGTTATGGAATTAAGCTTTGTTTAAAGTCTTAATATTTAAATTTACAAAGAGAACTTCACGTCTGTTGTGGTTCAGATTTCCTCATTCTGCTGAAACCTGCTGTTAATTTGGAAATGTATATTGGCTTCTCCTTTAAATTTTCATTAAATGTTACCTAGCCCACATGTGCGCCGCATGGGAACTGGGAGCCGGGCTTTAATATAAATGGCATGTCCATACACAGGCAAGTTAGAGTCAGACGCACAAGTGGAGGGGAGGGTAAGTTTCCAGGAATGCCTGAGGGGCTCCCTCCACACATTCAACCCCGCGTTGTCCGTGCTCGAGCCTCTCTACTCGTCTGTCCCCTCTCCAGCATTCCCGCCTGTCCCTACTGTCCATCGGTACCACCAAGCGGGTCACCTCCTCCTTCAGCTGTAGTCACTTGTCTACAGTGTTTACCCAAGGTCTCACCCGACCCTCCCAAGTTTACTTCTAACTCCTCACTTCCTAATGAGCTTACTCCAAATGGTCCATATGGAGAAGTTATGGACTGAACTGTGTCCCCTCAAAATCCATAAGTGGAGGCCCTGAGTGCATAACGCAAGTGACAGAGGACGCCAGGCGCAGAGGAGAAAGGAAACTGAGAGTCACCAGTGTCAGTGGAGGGAAGGGACCTTGCACGCACAGAGGGCATCATCCACTAAAGGAAAAGGAAGAGGCACGTCCTCTCCACTGACTTGCAGAGACTCCCCTCTCCTGAACCAGGGGAACGGAGGGGATGGACAGGGTCCCACATATTTGTGTGATGGGGATAGGGGGGACTCTGCCTGCGGTCCTGAGTTGACAGGGTGAGAAGCTGAAGGGGTGCAGGGTGGAGGTGGGGAGCCAGGGGAGGAGCAGGGACAGTGAGGGAGTGGCGGGGGATGTGGAGAAAGATGTGGCATCATCTTGGAGTGAATGGGAGACAGAGTCGAGACAGAGCAGCCCAGGATTTTCAGACGGTGACAGGAGTCGGCATAAT
Organism: Panthera uncia; assembly: GCF_023721935.1. Classification (NCBI taxonomy): domain Eukaryota; kingdom Metazoa; phylum Chordata; class Mammalia; order Carnivora; family Felidae; genus Panthera; species Panthera uncia. Next base: position 118,225,685 of record NW_026057580.1, on the reverse strand, counting down.
TTTGTATTTTCCCTGCAGCAATGCTCCACTGCGTGGAGCAGAGGTCCTGTCACTAGGTTGACTCAGTGCTGGAGTTTTCCCCACGAAGGTCCCAGAGAATGCGGTCAAAGAGTTGAGGACTTTTGCAAAAGGGTAATTCTAAGGACAAGCCATGGACGGTCACCCGTGCAGGGCGGGAAGTTAAGGTAGCAAGTGGCTGATGACTGGAATGGATCCAGGGCGGGGTAGGTTCCGGGGACTGAAGGGGCATTTCCAGGAAATGTGGGCATCGGGTGCATGCATGTAGGCGCGGCGGGAGCGCTGTCCAGATGGTCTCCACGGTGTCTCGGGGGGGACGGGTACCGCCGGGGAGGGAGGGCTCACTGCAGAAACAACCAGGGATCTGGCGTTGGGTAGAGATCGAAACTGTGAGCCAGGCGCTAAATAGTCAAGGGAAGCGCGTGGGAGCCCAGGATGACACGGGCACCATGCTGTGGGAGACAGCGTGGGACCAGCCAGGAGACCCTCAGGAGCGTCCCTGCAAGGAGGAAGGCCTGGGGTGCCGGAGGCTGCACGAAGTCGGGAAAACCTTGACCTTCCCGCTGGGACCTGGTTATCGGCAATCCCATGAGACAGACGTTAATGTTCTCATGTTCCAGGGGGGCCCTGAAGGCCAGACTAAAGATCCTGCCCAGGGTCACGGACTAATAGAGCATCCGGCAGGGTCACACTTGCCCTCCCCAAATCACCGTCGCCCTGCAGGAAAGACCGCACACATCTTCCACTACCTTCTCTCTGAAAATGGCGTCGATGGTTCATCAGCACTCCGCGATCGTGAACGGAGCCCTGGGCTGCGCACGTGCTGTGCTAGAACGGTACTAGGAGAGCACCCGGTGTCCTCAGTACCGCCCCGGGAATGCTGGCAGGGAGCCCTTGGATTGGCACTGGAATAGGTGCCCAGAGGTCGTATGATTGGTGCCCACCTCCCGGTCAGCCCCTGTGACTCTGTCTCAGAAGAGAAAACCTGCTTTAATTGATTGAATGCGTGCAGTTTATAATCAAATAAGAATACTTTGGGCTCGCTGCCAGAGCATATCAATCTATGGGGCTTTTCAGCACCCTAAAGGTAGCCATCTGGCATGGTTAAACGCTCCTCCTTTCCAAGTTTTATTTACATGAATGGTTTTGCTTTTAACACTCAACGTGCATTTCATCAGCAAGATGGGACACAGCCCTGTGCCCCATTCTCCGAAGAAGCAGGCTCTGCAAAACATAGGCGTGTTTAGCATTTAATCGCAAGATAAGTTCTCCTCCAGTTTTTTCAAGCATTTGAAAGACCAAAGAGCGTGAAAAATAGCGTGCCCGCTGCAAATTCATCAGATGACATTTCTGTGTCACAGTAAATATACAAAAAATAGAAAAATCAGAAGAAAAAGTTTCTGATAACTAAGAGACATACCCGAAGAGAGTGGAAATAAACTTGTTGAGAAGGAACTATGTGGATTTAATCACGGAGGAGGTACTGATTTGATGTGAGTGCTAAAATACAGACGATTCTCCGGGAAAGCGAAGTTTTTCATAATTGGTGAGCAAACCGTGAGCGAATTTCATGACACGAGTGGTGTTTGCTAAAAATATGATCTACGGTTTTGGACGTATGTCCTTTAGAGACATACTTGGCATGTGGATTCTCAGATTTCAAGGAAGAAATCACGGACGGGTGGATTCATGTCATAACTTACACGTAAGGAATTCTCAGCGGCCCCCACGGGTGTCTAGTGAATGATAGTGAGCCCCACCAACACATTGCAAGCACTCGGGAAAACAGACACAGAAACAGCAAGTTCTGGAAATGAGAAAAGGGTGAGATTGTTCAAATTTGGCCAACGAATAATTATAGTGACTGACACTGTGGAGAGCCGATGTGAGGCCAGAATGGCATTACCGGACGGGAGTCCGGGACAGTGTGACAGCGCGGTGTGGGCTGACCCACGCGTGGGGGCTGTGACTGCAGCAGGAAGCTCCCGCGCCCCTCGCACTGGACTTCGACATCAGCTGCTCGCTTCCTGGCCAGCGTTTTCAATCCTCTGTTTTTATTTTCCTTTCTCAGGAACATGTCTTGAGACTTGTAATTAATGACAGGCTATCATTTATTTCTTTTTTTAAAAGCTTATTTATTTTGAGAGACAGACAGGGAGAGAGAGAGCGTGTGCCCACGTGTGAGTGTGGGGGGGCAGAGAGCGAGGGAGAGAGAGAACCCCAAGCAGGCTCCGTGCTGTCAGTGCAGAGCCAGATGTGGGGCTTGAACCCTGGAACCCTGGGATCGTGACCTGAGCCAAAGTCAAGAGACGGACGCTCAGCCAACTGAGCCACCCGGGTGCCCCAAGGATGTGACTCATTTCTAAATATTTCACTCAATAGACATTTTTTCCAGGCAAATATAGTTGGAAAACTCTAGAGAGCCAGGGATGCAGTAGAGGACGTGATCTCACATTTATTCCCTACAGTGTTCATGGAGCAAAGGGACCGTCTTCGTCCACCCAGACAGCAGCTTTTGAGCGCGTGTCCATGCGACTTCCCCGTGCCTCGGGGGGGATGTCTGAGTGACAGGCTCTGCCTCGAGGACCTGGCAGAAGGGAAGTTCAGGAAGGGCTCCCTCACCGGGCTGCGGCGTTTCTGGTATGTGAGCGGGGGCCCCAGAAGGAGCCGCCTTCCAGCGCCGGTCTGAATGTCAGAACCGGAACGGTCTGCGTCTACTTCGTTCCTCTTTCCCAGCCGGAGAAGGAGCTTCCCGCGAGGCGCAGAGGGTGCGGAGTCCGGCGTCAGAGCGTCCGGAAGCTGCCGGCTGCGGAGACCGCTTAGGTCAAGGTCAGAGGGAAGTCAGTCCGCTGTTGAGATGCCACCCCGGCTCACACCGGCCCGGCCCCAGGGACAGCGGGACTAACAGGTCAGAAAGGCCGTTTCCTTTTAAATTCTCGTTCGAGTGTAATGGACACGCAGTGGCACATTAGTTCCAAGCGTACAATACAGAGGCTCCCGAATTCTGTACATTCCTCAGCGCTCGTCGCCGTACGTGTCCCCCACGTCCCCGAGCTATTTCTTTCGACATCAGAAATAAATGGACTGCCAGACCCAATCCCAACCCCATCTTAAAACACATTGAAATTATTTATTTTAACTCACTTTTAGAAATATGTCTTTTATCATAACAGGGGCCAGTTAATAAAATTACTAACCAAATTAGAAAGACCATTTTCGTTGATGAAAAAGTAACAGACTCGCCCTGTTTTAAGCCATAAAACTCAGTCCTTCTGTTCTAATGCTCAGAGAATCATGAATATGAACCTCGAAACTAAAGCATTCGGAGTCTCACCCCGAGGCACACTTACAAGATCTCAGAAGCAATAAAAAGGCATGTCTCTTAACTACCATAGCCACAGTTAATTGAAAAGGCCATGTAAGCACAGGTTGGTAGGGAATATAAAAAATTCCATTTTTTTCAGCAAAGAAACAACACATCGACTCAGCATAATTTCAACTGGAAGGTAAGGAAACAAAATATTTGTTCTGAAGGTAACAATTAATTAATTAAAAGTTATTAAAAAAATTAATAACAAGATGTATAAAACCCCGCTGCTGGGAAACACCCACAAATGGAATTAAGTTGTCCACCTGACCAGTACTTAACCTCCGGACTCCCAGAGAAAGTGGGCACAAAAGAAGGTATTTGTGTCACATAAAATATATAAGCCGGAATGAAAATCGTTGCGAGTGTTCCAGGAACTGTTGGAGGGTGGCTGTGGCAAACACCTGCCAGCCGCCTGCCAGGAACGCCTTCCCCTCGGCCTTACCGGCCCAGCTCCTGTTTTGTCCCTGGCGGCAAACGTGGTGTAAAAATCCGAAGCCAGGGATGCAAGGGAGGGACACCGGGGGCAAGAAGCCCGCTGGATGGGCTCCGGGAAGCCGCGAGGCAGCAAACGTGCCATGCTCAGCGGCCACAGGCCTGGTGCCGGCGCCCTCTACCCTCCGCCGTGTCCGCTGGCACACAGGGAGATGCTGGGGGCCTCCAGGAAAGCCTCGCTCCCAGACCCCAAGGGGTCTGGCTGAGTCAGCCAGGCCTGCCTGCAGCCTGCCTGCTCGTACGTCAGGAAAACGGCCCTTACGGCACCGCGACCTGGCTTCCTAGCCTCTGTTTCTTACCAATGAAGTCAATTCCCAATGAGAAGATTCCCACGTTTCCACCTCTAGGGAGTTTCCTTCTGTAGGAACCACCTGCCATCTGTACCCTGGTGTGTGCTATTGGGCTTCGGATCCGGGCCTCCCCGTTGGGCTTCAGATTTGGGCCTCCCCATTGGGCTTCGGATTTGAGCCTCCCCGTTGGGCTTCGGATCCGGGCCTCCCCGTTGGGCTTTGGATCCGGGCCTCCCCGTTGGGCTTCGGATCCGGGCCTCCCCGTTGGGCTTCGGATCCGGGCCTCCCTGTCCTTGATGCTTCTTTCAGGGGGACGCTCAGAACCACTTGATACAAACCAGCCTGACCCGTAAGTTTGAGTTCAAGATGCCTTCGATTGATGCCCGTTTTAGACCAAACGGGTCACACCGTCAATAACCAGGGAAGCCTTCAGCTCTGTGTGGTTGTTCGACAGCATGGTCTGAGCTCTCGCCACGTCTGACGTCGCACCCCGACACGCATCCCCTGTGCACACGTTCTGCTACGCCTCTGAACACCGAGCGTTGCCCACGGGAGATTCAGGGCACACTTGTGCGCTAGAGTGCAGACCAGGTGCTGGGCTCCCTTTCCCCAGGAGGGACCCACCCCCACACGCTGCCGTGACCTCTCGCTGGGAGCCGTGCCTTTCCCCGCCCCGCGACTCGTTCCGACCCCACGATGGGCTCCGGCAGCAGACACGGGCCGACGGGTCACAAACTAAGGCTGGAACGGGTTCGCGCCGCCAGGCCCGCTCCGTCTCACGCACAGCCTTGCAAGGACACGCCCCTGACGTGGTCCCCACACCGAGGGGATGGGGCAGACCTGCAACCCAGTGTGAGAGGCACAGAGGCAGGTCGGGCCCGGCCCAGACTAGACAGCCCTGCCCCGGCCAGCGCAAGAATCTGAAAAAGGACACACAAGGGCTGTTTTAAGCCACGGTGTTCCGGGGCTGCTTGGTCCCAGCATTTTAGTAAAAGATGGCGAGCGTCACTTTTTAAGTGAGGAAATACTAACAATGGCTAAGTAGCTAGTCAAAAATGCTTTTGATAATTTTGGTCTGTGTAGTGTTTCAGAAGAAAACCACCATCGCCACCGTCACCACAAGGCCCTGACCTTAGAGCCACGTGCATTGTCACCTTCTGGGGGAGCTCCGCGGTTTGCACGAGGTCTCCGTCCGCTCGGCGGATCGTGATTCTATCGGTCGTTTCACTGATTCAAAAAAAGCTTTCACCTCGTTAACTGAAGAAAAGTTCCAGGTGGGACACTCGTGGGCATGATTTCCGAGTTGGTCAGCACACTTCTGAAAAGTCTCGAACTCGGGAGTTTTTGACAAGGATGCAGGAGACCGTTTTCAAACACGGGCAGGGTTGGGGAGGGAGGCAGCTGTCACTAAAAACAGCTGCCCGAGGTATGTAAAGGAAGGAGAGCTCTGTCTTAGATTTGGAGTCTCCATGCCTGGCGATGAGAAGCATCCGCTTCAGGCCACGCACACAGGCTCACTCCCTTCCGGACCCACTCGACTCTCCTCTCGCCGCCACTGGCCTTTATTCCAGCTTTTCCAGCTCCCGTGACTGCCTCAGCCCCTCCTCCCTGCTCGAGAAGCCCGCCCAGGCCCCACCCCATCTACCCCATCTTCCGGATGGCTGGCTGTGCTTCTCCTAGCTCCATTTCTGCACAATTGACCTGCCACTATTAGTTTTCATTCTTTTCTGAGTGGAGAAAAAAGCGTGCAAGACGGGATCTACCAGAAGGGAGGACAGGACTGTGGGAGAAGCATGGCTGCGTCAGAAGCCCCTGCAACGGTCCCAGTGAAATACGAGGGCCTGGCCTGGGACGGAACAGGGGGCTGGAGAGGAAAGGAGAGTTGTGGGACTTGACCAATCGCTTCGGTCAACGTCAGATCCTTCCTCGTTCCTCCCGTGGTCTGCCCTGGCCGCGCGGCATGCGGGGTCCTCAGCGCTCAGTCAGTACTGAGTGCGAGTGACTGCCTCACACGACGGGGCCAGACACCACATCCTTTGTGCCAGGCCCTGCGCACTTCACACAAGCCACACCCGGAGGCGTGCACGGCCACCGGCCCCGGCTTACGGAGGAGACCGAAGCACAGAAAGTTGGAGTCACGCGTCCCGAGTCACACAGCCAGAGGGGCAGGGCCGGGGCCGCTCGCTCGGGCCAAGAACCGTTGCCTCTGCCTCTTGACCGCAGGCAGCTCTGGGACTAAGCAGTGCTAAAGGGCTGTGCTTTGCTGGTAAGAAGACACCACAAGCAGAGTTTTGAAAGCATGTTTTATTTGAATCTACGAAAAATGATTAAATCCAAAGTTCAGAAATATAAAAGATTATCCAATAAATTTAGGATCCTAACTGTTTCTTAAACAACGTGACAGACACCGAAGCTGGTTTTGTGGCTCCAAAGTTTCGGTTTTTACTTTCGTACAGTTTAAATAAGTAAGAAGCCTCATAAAATATCTTCATGCACATGCACAGAGATCGTCTTACATGACGTGCGTTGGGGGAACTTGGGGCCATGAAGATTATTTTTCCAACCGAAAGCTGGAGCCGAAACAGGATCACAACCCGGCTCCCACAGCTGTCGGCCCGTCCTCCAAACGGCTCGGTCGAGCCAGCGGACGCGTGCAGTGTCGGGGCCCAGCTCTGGGTGCCCGCGGTCGCACCGCAGGCCGGCCCCGCTGCTCACAGCGTGGGCATTCAGCTCCTGACCTGCTCTCACAAGGGCCACTCGGGTGGATCCCCTACGGGCACGTCCTTGTGCCCTTGAGGCCACAGAGAAGGACGAGGCGGGAGCAGGGGACCGGCCGAGACCGGCATCCCGGCTACGGCGGACGCCGGCTGAGCCGTCTCTATGGAGGGTGCTCCCGAGTCGTTCAGGTGCCCGGTCACCTCCCAGGATGCCCAGAGCCGGCCGGGGCACGGTGGGCAGCGGCCACGTGCCAGGACAGAAGCGGGGCACTCGGCGCTGGCCGGGGCGCGGGACTAAACCCGCTTCTCTGGACGCCGGGCCTCTCCTGGCTGCCTCGGGACGGCAGGGGCGATCCCTAGTATTTTACTGCGTGGTTACTGTGAGCCCAAGGCAACGCGCAAACCGAAGCTCGAGAAGGAAAAGCAGCCCCCAAAGCCAGGCTGGAAGCAGCCCTTCCTACGGGCACTGCCCAGACTCAGCGCATCGCCGCGGTGCCCGCTTGGCTCATCGGGAGAACGCCATCTCTGGAGAGCACAACCTCTCCAACACAGAGTCCCAAGACAAACAACCAACACAGAGTCCCAAGAAGCAGATAAACCCATGCGCTCGTTAAGGGCACGATGAGGACGGCAGAGGACTGCAAACTTCTGCGGAAGCTGCCGACGCAGATTCGAAGAGCCGCGGGCACAGCGGACCTCAGAGGACGCCGGCGTGGCCTGTGGGGGGCGGCTGCCCAGGGCGGGGAGGGGTGGGGGGAGGGCAGGGGGTCGGGGCCGCGGCTAAGAGCTCTACTAGGTCAGCATGTGCGGGATAAAGAAATTAAGCCTAAAGCCACTCGAAATACATCTACCAAGTGCAGATTTCCAAGGTCCAAAGAGGGCACATACATTGTATGTGATTAGTTTTCTGAAGCCAGCCCTTCCATTTCACAGATTAAAGCCGTCTGTTTAAATATCTCATTTCTACAAAGTGAATTTACATTGAAAGTACAAAGTGCAAATACTATGTGTTTGGGGGTTTTTTTAATTGCTTTTTGGTGAGGGAGTCTCCCACGTGTCCAGGAACCGCCTTGGATGTGTGAGCCGCTACCCTTGCTTTCTTGGCTGAAAAAAAGAAAGACAGACATGGAGACACGGTTAGGAAGTGTCCATCCCTCATCTGTGAGGAGTAAAGCCTGCCTTCTAGGGCTGGCGTTAATCTACCTGTTGGCAACAGGGGAAAAGCAGTATTTTTTTTTTTTTAGGGGTTAGGCTCAGTTTATTTATTTACTTTTATTTTATTTTAGTTTAGTCTTCTTCCTAGAACTAATCGTTATTAATAATACGTTTTGGTATTCTGTTTATTTACTTTTATTTTAGTTTAGTTTAGTTTTCTTCCTAGCACTAATCGTTATTTATTGGTAACAGGTTTTGGTATTCTGTTTTATTGTATTGCACTGCATTGTATTTTTAAATGCATGCAACAGAAACCACTGTTGGTTCCATCACTTTGGGCATAAGGATTAACAAAGACACGATGCCAACGTTAACTTCCGACCCTCCTCTCCCTTTCAGTGATCAGGACTATCAGGAGAAACATACTGGCTGAGAAAAATTAGCATTTGCTTTAAGTATTTTAAGTAGATTCAATATATTAAATGTTCTGCAGCCTCCCGTCATTTATTATACAAGATAACTATTTTTAGTTTTTTATTTAACGTTTATTTATTTTTTTGAGAAAGAGAGAGAGCGTGCACGCGCGAGTGGCAGAGGGGGCGGAGAGAGGGAGGAGACACAGACTAGGAAGCAGGCTCCAGGCTCCGAGCTGTCAGCACAGAGCCCGACACGGGGCTCGAACTCACGAATCGTGAGATCATGACCCGAGCCGAAGTCGGACGCTTAACCTCCTGAGCCACCCGCGCGCCCCAATACTTTTAAGAATCTAATTCATGCTTCAAATTTGATAAAGGCATCACTGATTTTTGAAATTTCCTTTTCATCCTTTCCGTGTACTAACTTACCTCTCGAGAAGAAATGCAACTTGAAAAGTCTGTCTCCTAAACTACTGCCATTCTGCACCCCGACTGCCAGTTAAAAGCCATTTGGAACGAAAAGGAGAAGCGAGATACAGTCTTCGAGATTTGTTTTCCCAAGCGTATCAATTCCTACCAGTATAAATCGATCCATGCTCCTGTTTGGTTATCTAAAATAATCAGCGTAAACACTTAGGAGGCTTCCAGGCTGCCTCTCCTCCCCTGATAAACATACTAGTAGGTGGTCAGAACAAAGAAGAGTGTCTCTCCCGCGTCTGAGCTAATGGGAAGTTTTGTTTCAATTAGTTGTGGGTGAAGATAAACCATCAGTATTTTCACAGTTACGGAAACGCGTCCCAACTGTTGGAGCAGACGAGGCTGGCCCTTGTCCACGTCGGCGTGGGGGCACTGCTCTGATCGTGTCTGAATCCTGCCGGGAAATGCAGAAGAGAGCAGGAAAGACGCCTCGCCCTTGGATAACTACGGGCCCCTGAATCCTCCCAGCTCCCCCTTGTTTAACGCTTCTTGTCTGCGGTTACTCGGACGGTGAAAGATCTTGGCGCTCAGAAATATTTTATTCCTCAAAGAAAGATCTACGGCCCTCCATTATTTCATCACGTGCAAGCCACAGCTGGTTTATGCAAGGGACTTAATCCCAGAATCACGGTTTACAGTAACAGCCCTTGGAACCAGGGCACGGAAGTCAGTATAGCCATCCCGACACCATAGAAACAGCAGGAGCGGCTGTTCCGGCTTCTTTTTCTGGGAAATAGCTGAAGAGGGAGGCTCGCGTCTTGAACCGAGTTCACCGCGCGCGTGGCCATCGTCACCGCTGGGTAATGACAACACCCCGCGGGCGTTTCGGCCGGGGTGACTGCTTTCAGACCCGCCCGGCTCTAAAGCGGAGGTGACTTGTGGTAGGATTTAAAAAGTTAAAGCCGTAAATATTGGCGAAACAAAGGAAACCGTATCACACGTCTTTCCTAACAAAATGGTTTTCAATCACGTCCAAGGTGTGCCTTCGACGGTTCCGCTTAAAACCCACACCAGATGCAGGGCATGCCTTGGGAAATGTCCACTGACGTCCAACCGGTGATTTTATGAATGGGCCAGCGGTCCTAAGGAGGGAGGCTTTTTGTCGTGGCTTTGAGGGAGGGAGAAACCTACCCACTCCCGTTTGCCCTCTGGAAAATATTCTAGACTTTGATGGGTGTGGCTTGGGATGCCGGGGAGAGTCCACACAATTACCTACTTTACCCGCACGTGTGAAGATAACAGGATTCAGAAACACAGAAACATGTGTCTAAACACACACTGGGGGAGGCTGAAAATCCCTTTTGGAGCAGAAGAGTTGTCTCATTAAGATCCCCAGATGAAAAGAAAATGTTCGCCTGAACGCCCAGAGGGTCTCCTCTCCCTGTGATCTCCTTAACAAATTGTTAAGATATAAGTTGCAAATCCCAGACAATTATTTTTTTAAAAAATTTCCACAAAACAATAGGACTCCATTTTTTTCTAAAAATAACAAAATGAAATTTCAAAGAGTAAAAAAAAAAAAAATTAAGACAAATCTTTAAGTTGATGATTTAACGAGTTGATGATTCTGATGGAATTTTGCAAGGTTCTTTTGGCCACACTGGGGTTTGTATATGAAACGTGGCTTCTCCTGTTTTGGGAAGGTACTTTACTTTCCAAATCTCTAGAACCCCGAGTTTTCATTGCCTCTAATTAAACAAGTTATTAACGCTAAAATAGAACAATACTTACCTGTTTATTAGAAGTGCTTTCAGCATTAACTCTGGGGGCTAACAAGGAAAGAAAAAAAAAAGACACTATTAAAAACCAAATACTCTTCATTTAGTGAAAATTTCAATATCACTGTTCAGGAAGGGAACAAAATCACTTTAGGACAGTGTCATCAACTGACACACTTTTCACATGAGAAAATACGTCTAGAGGGAGACAGCACAGATTATAAGCAGTGGCTTCGAAAAGTGACGATGTACAATTTTCTAACAATAAATGCTCCAGTCCACCTGGAGAGGAAGGTTTCATTTTACCAAAACTTCCAAAGCAACATCTACTAACCCGAGACCTCTCTTACCCGTGTTTCTTAAACTCTCCCTGGGGAAAGGAGGCCCCAGGCAGGGTGCAACACAGTTCCCTGACACGTTTTGGTTTTATATTTAACTCATAAGAAACTAGCGTATTTGGCTCAAAACAATTTTTCCAAATCCTCGAGGGAAATGGAAGGTGGAGGGAGACACATACAAGACGCACAGTGTTTGTCCTGTGGCCTCGCCACGTGGCCCGTGGTGGGAGAGCAGGCGGGAGGCTCAGACCCGGCCCCCAAGGTCACGTCCCCCATCCTGCGGGCAGTCCTGGGTCCAGTTCCCGGGCACCTGCCTTCCTCCTCTGCTTCCAACATGGGCCTCCACCTTCCTGGGTTCCCTCCTCCCTCCTTCCCCTGCCCCTAGACAGCACAGCGCTGTCCCCAGCAACAGGGAGCACGGCAGCCCTACCTCACGAGACCCAGGGGACTACACAGAGAGGGGACTGGTGCCCAGGTGCCCAACGGGCACAGCGTTCAGGAACCATTGGCAACCAGTTTACGTCACTGGTGACAAGTGATGCGGAGGGCTCCAGGTGACCCGGCGGACGGCGGTTTGTGGTCAGGCAGTACGCCTAGAAGGGACGCGGCTAGCATGGCAATTTGGTGGAAAGAGCTAATTTGGTCAAAAATGAGTATTTCTTAATTGCTGAGTGTCTGTGCAACGGCCATTTTGGAGACTCGTGAGGGAACGAGGCAACGTTTTGTGAATGTTTTTCCTGAAACCTTCAGGAAGATTTCCTTTCTTTTTATCGTTTATCGACAGTTTCAGGTATTTTTTTTCTTTTCTGTTTTCTTTTGGTAATAGTGAAAATCTAGATCGCAGCTTCCGCTAATACGTTTCAGTTGAAGTAATTCAAAGGTAAACTGTTGCATAATTTCCTAAACTAAGTGTGATCAGGAAGGAGATGTGTCACGACCCCATCCTGTAGTGAAACGTCACAGCTGGCACGCGTGTGCGTGCGCACACATACAGATATTCCGGGGGAATATACGGGTCTCATTACGTCTGAGGAAAAAAGCCACGTTATCTGTTTTTTATTTAATTTCTGATATTTGTTAGGATAAGACATGCATTGTTCAGTAGTGAGCAGAGATGAAGGAAACGAGATGGCGGCAACAGTTCGCCTATTTAGAACGTCCGAACTAACCCTCCCCCGAATGTGCAGGTTTTTCTGGCTTTTCAAAACCTGTTACAAATCACACGTGGCAGGAAGAAGGAACTGATAATAAAGCTGAAAATGAAAATAACAGTAGGAAAAAAGAGAAATTCTTCAAGGAAGAGAAGGGTTGTAGAATCAAATATGAATCTAAATCCCCAATGCTTACTTTTGACCAAACGGCCACTTTGACCACATTTTAGCTTATTTCGAAGGGATTCATCAGCCCTCTTCTTGGTGGCTAACACGGCCCTCAACTCAGGACATCGGCTCACCTGCAGCCACCTGAGGAATGGAACACTCCAACTTCTATGATGACAGGGCTTTCTATTAAGGCCTACCAGCCCCGCCCCTGATCACCCCAGGGCAGGTCCTGACAGCTAGCCCTCCACCCTGTCACCCCAGGGCAGGTCCTGACAGCTAGCCCCCCACCCGGTCACCCCAGGGCAGGTCCTGACAGCCGGCCCCCCACC
>NW_026057580.1:118207561-118213033 GCF_023721935.1 Panthera uncia | reverse complement strand
CCCCACCCGGTCACCCCAGGGCAGGTCCTGACAGCCGGCCCCCCACCCGGTCACCCCAGGGCAGGTCCTGACAACTGGCCCCCCACCCGGTCACCCCAGGGCAGGTCCTGGACAACCTGGGGCAGTCCTGACACCCCAGAGCCCCCTGCAATCACTCAAACCAGTCCGTCCTGAGCCTGCTGACCTGCCTCACGTGCCCCTCCCCATGGAAACCTCAGGGAAGTTGTCCACGTCTCCCCCGTTCCCTCTGCCCCGACGGACCGTGGTCCCCGTGAGTGGGGGAGGGGCAGAGAACTAGGGAGACACAGAATCCTAAGCAGCTCCGGGCTCCAAGCTGTCAGCACAGAGCCCGATGCGGGGCTCAAACTCACGGACCGTGAGATCATGACCTGAGCTGAAGTCGGACGCTCAACAGACCGAGCCACCCGGGCGCCCCTTTCTTTCTTGTTTCCACATAAAGCCAAGTTAGTTAATATAGAGTGTGATAATGGTTTCAGGGGCAGAACCCAGTGGTTCATCGCTTACGCACCACACCCAGTGCGCATCCCAGCAGGTGCCCTCCTTCGTGCCCGTCACCCATCTAGCCCATCCCCCCACCCACCTCCCCTCCAGCAACCCTCAGTCTGCTCTGTTTTTAAGAGTCTCTTACGGTTTGCCTCCCTCTCTGTTTTTATCGTATTTTCCTTCCTTTCCCTTAAGTTCGTCTGTTGTGTTTTTTTAAATTCCACACAGGAGTGAAATCATATGCTGTCTTTCTTTGACTGACTTACTTCACTCAGCATGACAATCTCTAGCTCCATCCAACTTGGTTTCCTGCTCAGAGGTGTTACGGAAGTTGGTGACCCTCCCCGGCACCCACACTGTACAAACGAGGCCGTCAAGTCCCACTCGCCCGTGCAGCCAGCAGGCAGGAGGTCCACGCATGCTTCCCGCTGAGGGTGCTGGGATCCACCCACCGCGGGGAATCCTCTTTCTCCACAACAGCTGGTTGGTCAGGCCAGCCTCCGATGAAAACATACACTCGACCGGTAAAACGGCTAAAATAACGTTTCCAGCCATCACAATAGTGGGTCTGCATAACAGGAACTACCGAACCGCTTACAAGCCGGCCTGAACGTCCGGTGGGAGTCGAGATGCGGTCCCCAGATTTGCACCTCAAACACAGGACGACAGGACACGTTTGGAAAGCCGGCCACCGCGGTGGGAACAATAAAACACTTGTCTTCACACAACACCCAGCTCCTCCCCTTCCAACCGGCTTCCCTCAGACGCTTGTGGACGATTTACTATTATTTCTACGGACAAATGAGCTACACGTAAGAGGCACACGGTGCTTTTCTTTCGCCCTCAGACCAAAGGACAATCTACACTTGTAAGAAGTCGCGGGAGCGGGCGTCGGGACCCGACGCGTTGCAAAGCACAGAACAACGAGAAAGGCTCTTACTGGGGCGCTTCCTGGCACTGGCTTTACCTTCTTCTTTCGTCACCCCCAGGCAGCCCATCAGCTCCGGCACCGAGATGGACTTGTCATTATTCACGTCGCAGTATTCGACAAACTTCTTCACGCATTTCTTGGGTTTTGATTTTTTCCGAAGGAACCTCTTGAAGGGCTTGATCTCCTTTTTGCCAATGTCCCCACTGGAGTTCTTATCAAGTAGTTTGAAATACCAGTGGACCACTCTCTCCTCTAGCGTGTGGCTGGGGTCGGGTTCTGAAAGCCTGCAAGAACACACAAGGGCGTCAGGAGCCGCGGCCACACAGCCGTCACCGCCCTGCCCCTGCCCGTCTACGGAAGGCATGCCGTGCGCACCAGCCCCCCCAGAGGGGTGTCCTGCCCGTCACTCCCCCGGTGCCGGCGCCTGAGCCACCAAAGATTCACCGTTCCATATAACGAGGTTTAAAAACAATTTAGAGAAAGGGCTTTAAAAAATATTTCAAGTCGGTTTCAAAACGGCAAACGACACAATGAATTTATGCGTGTGAATTACACAGTTGGTGTCGGCCAAGCGTTTGAAGACAGAAGCCCCGGGTCTCAGGTTCGGTGCTCCGTGGGGTTGGCGGGTCAGCTCGCACATCCATGGCCCTACAGACACTGGGACCCTGAGGCTCCCGACTCCTTTAAATGTGACTCACAGGCATACATAGCAGTTTCTACCACAGGGACACTGCCGGATGCAAATAAAAATACATCTTGAAGTGGTAACCAGACATTTACCCTTGGATTTCAAGAAAAGTTTGGCATTTTAAGATCTAGGAGATGAAACACTCAGGAGGGAGGCCAGCACTCTAAGGAAGTAACCACGGGAAGATTCTCCCTCAGAAAAAGCTCTTCGAAAAAAGAAATAAATTACTGCTAATTCCCAGGGGGATGCAGGGCTTGCCATGAGACGTCCAGGCAGCGCTGGGAGGTCCCCTGGCACCCGCGGTTACTTGTGGGGAGCACACGGCATCAGGACGCCCCCAGGAGGGCGTGGGGAGCACGGCCCGGAGCCCCGGAACCCCGACCCCCTGCGCGGCACCGGACCACCCGCGTCCAGAGTTTCGCAAGTCACCGTGAGCAGTGTCACTGTGAATAATGCCACCGAATTGTACACTTGAGATGGTAAATCTTACGTCTTTGGGTTTTTCTACAACAGACACACAGTATTTTGAAAACGTGAAACCAAACATCTTAATTCAAACTGTGAAAATCTACTCAATGGCTCTGAAATGCAACTCCAAGGCATAAAGCCGTCGGAACTGGGGCCCCGCTTTCCGTTCCTCTCCCGCCTCACACCCGCCATGGCCTGGTGCAGCCACTGGAAATCCCAGGTTCTGGCTCGACCCACTGTGATACGTGAGCTCCGTGAGCCCCAAAGGGCCCCCCCTCCATCCCCGTGAGCCCTGTGGGGTCCCCCCTCCGTCACCATGAGCCCCGCAGGTCCCCTCTCTGTCCCCGTGGGCCCCGCAGGGTCCCCCCTCCATCACCATGAGCCCTGCAGGGTCCCCTCTCTGTCCCCATGGGCCCCGCAGGTCCCCTCTCTGTCCCCGTGAACCCCGCAGGGTCCCCTCTCCGTCACCATGAGCCCCGCAGGGTCCCTTCTCTGTCCCCGTGAGCCCTGCAGGGTCCCCTCTCTGTCACCATGAGCCCCGCAGTTCCCCTCTCTGTCCCCATGGGCCCCGCAGGGTCCCCTCTCTGTCCCCATGGGCCCCGCAGGTCCCCTCTCTGTCCCCGTGAACCCCGCAGGGTCCCCTCTCCGTCACCATGAGCCCCGCAGGGTCCCTTCTCTGTCCCCGTGAGCCCTGCAGGGTCCCCTCTCTGTCACCATGAGCCCCGCAGTTCCCCTCTCTGTCCCCATGGGCCCCGCAGGGTCCCCTCTCTGTCCCCATGGGCCCCGCAGGTCCCCTCTCTGTCCCCGTGAGCCCCTCAGGGTCCCTTCTCTGTCATCATGAGCCCCGCAGGTCCCCTCTCTGGCCCCGTGGGCCCAGCAGGGTCCCCCCTCTGTCACCATGAGCCCCACAGGGTCCCCTCTCCGTCCCCATGGGCCCCGCAGGGTCCCCCCTCCATGACCATGAGCCCCGCAGGG
Organism: Panthera uncia; assembly: GCF_023721935.1. Taxonomy (NCBI): domain Eukaryota; kingdom Metazoa; phylum Chordata; class Mammalia; order Carnivora; family Felidae; genus Panthera; species Panthera uncia. The sequence goes on along the minus strand of NW_026057580.1, from coordinate 118,209,467 downwards.
TCCCCTCGTTGTCCCCGTGGGCCCTGCAGGGTCCCCACTCCGTGACCATGAGCCCCACAAGGTCCCCTCTCTGTCCCCATGGGCGCCGCAGGGTCCCCTCTCCATCCCCATGGGCCCTGCAGGGTCCCCTCTCTGTCCCCATGGGCCCCGCAGGGTGCCCCCTCCGTCACCATGAGCCCCGCAGGGTCCCCTCTCCATGACCATGAGCCCCACAGGGTCCCCACTCCATGACCATGAGCCTCGCAGGGTCCCCCCTCCGTCACCATGAGCCCCACAGGGTCTCCTCTCTGTCCCCATGAGCCCCGCAGGGTCCCCACTCCGTTACCATGAGCCCCACAGGGTCCCCCCTCCGTCACCATGAGCCCCGCAGGGTCCCCTCTCCGTCACCATGAGCCCCGCAGGGTCCCCACTGTGTCCCCATGGGCCCCGCAGGGTCCCCTCTCTGTCCCCATGGGCCCCGCAGGGTCCCCCCTCCATCACCATGAGCCCCACAGGGTCCCCCCTCTGTCCCCATGGGCCCCGCCGGGTCCCCCCTCCGTCACCATGAGCCCTGCAGGGTCCCCTCTCTGTCCCCATGGGCCCCGCAGGGTCCCCTCTCCATCACCATGAGCCCGGCAGGGTACGCTCTCTGTCACCATGAGCCCCGCAGGGTCCCCTCTCTGTCCCCGTGAACCCCGCAGGGTCCCCTCTCTGTCACCATGAGCCCCGCAGGTCCCCTCTCTGTCCCCGTGGGCCCCGCAGGGTCCCCCCTCCATCTCCATGAGCCCCACAGGGTCCCCCGTCTGTCCCCGTGGGCCCCACAGGGTCCCCACTCTGTGACCATGAGCCCCGCAGGGTCCTCCTATGCTGACCATGCCTCTGATGCCTCACGGCTGCACCAGCGTCTAGCCGGCGATCACCAAGGCTCCTCGGACCCTCACTGACCCTTCTCGGACCCTGCCACGTACCTGCCGGAGGAGGGGTCGGACACGGCGTGCACCATGTCCGTGGACAGCGCGTCCAGAATGCTCGTCAGAAACTCATTCTTTTTGGCACCCGGACAACCTAAAAAAAGAAAGTCAGCATCTTTTTTTTTTGCTCGTATTTCACAGAACCCACAAAATAGAAGAGATCTTTCCCTGTGATGAAAAGAAACGTTTATGTCTTGGAAATCAGTATGTCGGGGTACCTTAGTATCAGTGAGCTCATGTGAACACATGGCAACACATATATTCATGTGGGGTCCTGATTTTCGTGAATGATGGCATCTGACACTTACCAAGTCGCCACACGGGACTCAGAGATCGCAGGCACTGATATCCACAGCGGCAGTCCCGGGCGGCACCCCTACTGGCCAACACTACGTACGAATTCCTGGTGCCTGCAGGCATCGGAAAACGCGCGAGGTCCCTGCTGGAGACGGACGTGGCCGGACGCCTGTCCCGGTGGGCCTGGGGGACCCCGCAGGCGCAGAGTGGCTGGCTTACGGGCAGCTCGGCTTCCCTCAATCTATTAACCCGCAAGACACCGCCTAGCGGCAGCCCCCCTTCTCCACCCTCACACCACTTGCAGCTCCCCGGCCCCCGCACCTGCCGCACTCCGCCCCATCCTGTTCCGGGACAAGGACAAGAGCCGGGCCAGGTGCGTCCTTTCCGGGCTCTGGAGAGGTCAGAAGACTCGGCCTGGGTCGGACGGTGGTTCAGTGAGACGGCCGGTGAGTCATTCAAAGACCAACATGTTATACGGTTAAACACACTCCGGTTTTCCTTTTGACACTTGAGTTGCGGTTATTATTACGCAAGTATGTGTTGGCTGCCTACAGCAGGCATCCATTCAGGCCTGTCTGTGCTTCGTTAAGTACACGTATCAGAGAAAAGATGTGAGTCCTCACGGCGGGGGGGGGGGGGGGGGGGGGGGGGGGGGGGGG
>NW_026057580.1:118178868-118207461 GCF_023721935.1 Panthera uncia | reverse complement strand
GGGGGGGGGGGGGGGGGGGGGGGGGAGGTTAGCAGTGAAAAAAAGCGGTGTTATTCCCCTTTGACAGAACCAAAAAACTAGATCCCACTCCATAGGGAAAACACACACCATTGAGAGAATGTTCCTTCTCAAGAAAACATCATGATCTGCTTAGCTCTTCCCTCTGGGGGCTGCCGGTGAGTCGCACGTGGTTCGGAAACCCAGGGAGCCTCCCGCAGCCCCCGCACTCCGGCTGGGAGGACAGGGGCCTCAAAGGGGGTGGTTAGAAGACAGAGAGACAGAGCATGAGTGCGGGAGGAACAGAGAGAGAGGGAGACACAGAATCCGAAGTGGGCTCCAGGCCCTGAGCTGTCAGCACAGAGCCCGACGCGGGGCTCGAACCCATGAACCGCGAGATCATGACCTGAGCCGAAGTCGGACGCTCAACCGACCCAGCCACCCAGGCGCCCCTTTGTAAACTTCATTTTAAATAAAGAAAATAAGAAATGCATTCGTCTCACAAAGACAAAGCCACCAGACCTGCAAGACTGTCCTCAAGCACACTGGGTCCCACGCCGTGCACACGCACTCTGGGTGAGGTTAGCTGGATCTCACACACACACACACACACACACACACACACACACAGGGTCCACCTGCAGATAGGAGGTCCTGCTCACGCTGCTGCCCTTCCTCCACAGACACTGTTGAGGCCCCGTGAAGGTGCTGGGCCTGGTGGCCACAATCACCTACATGGAGTGAGCGTCCCGAGTCCCCGCCTCAGCCGACAGGACCACAGAGTCCTGATTTACCCCAGACTCTGGGAGCACGCGGCCACCACTCCGAGGGTAACAGCTAATGAGACAGGAATGGGGGTGCCACTCCCCATCAGTGGGGAAGTGGGTTTCACTGCGACGAGGGCTCGGGGAGCACGGTCCCACGATCCCCGCGAGTCGGGGCATGGGTAGGACCGCAGGTCACTTAGACTGAGGGGTGGAGGTGGGGAGGCCCCGGAGAAAGCAGCCGGCCTGGGTTTGTGGTGTCTGCGCGGCGTCTATCGCGGTGTTCGGGGGCTGCTTCTGAGAGGACTCCCCCCGGGAGCAGAGCGGAGACCCCCCCCCGTCCTAGTCACCCCGGGATGAGGGTTGCCACTGGGTGATGGGGGCTGCTGCTCAAAGCCAGTTCTGAGACAAAGCAAATGAAAATGCAAAATGAGAAGAAATCAGAAAAAATTCAGAACCCACTGAGCAGATTTTCCTTGCGTGGAAGTGACAGAGGTACAAGAATAGAAATGTCACCACGAAGTGGACCAGGTCTTGGAAATACACGAAAGCAGCAACAGGCCTGACACAGAAGCAAGGCTCCCCCAGACCTCGGGGGCTTCTGCTGGGAAGACGGGTGGTCTCTCCGGGGACAGGGCGCCGTGACCCGGACAGACACGCACACTCCTCGGGGACAGAGCCACTGGTCGGAAGCAGACAGGCCAGGGTGGCAGTGAGGGCCGAGACCTTCTCAGGGGCCTGCAGACTGCTTGCGGGGCCGGGGCGGCGGGGAGCCCTGGGGGGCCACGTGCTGACAGGACGGCCACTCCTGGCCGGGCCCTTGCTCCTTGGCTCGCCTCCTGCTCACCCTGCACGGTGGCCCCTGGGGCGGCTAGACGGCTGCCCTAGATCTGGTGTTGTTTAAACCACAGCCTGCAGGCTCCGCGACGTGACACAAAGTCACACGGGGACAGCTGTCCGCACGACTGAGCTCTCCCGCAGAGCGCAGGGGCGGCCCCGCAGGGAGCAGGCAGGGCGAGCGTCCTGCTGTCCACAGGCACACAGCTAACAGCCACTTAGAGAAACATCGCAGGGAGAGGAAACCAGACTGCCCTTTTCAAAGCTGGGAGAGAATGACTGCAGCAATTTGTTTATAAATCTGTGGCCAAACAAAGCCTACAGCTTAGCCTGACGATGCTGTTGATCCTGTGTCTATCTGCAGAATCCAAGTAAAACCCTCGGCGCTCAGTGCGATTTCCGTGAAGACACTTGAGCACTAATCCTGGTTTGGGGCCACAGGGCCGTGCCCCGGGCTCCAGTGCAGCCGCGGACGGGCCCAGCCAGCCGCCCCGTCTGCCGCACGCACTGGGGGTCTCGGAGCCTGGTTTACATGGGGACACTTGAAAAATCATTTCATTTGCTGACTCAAGGTGAACGCATTCTTTGCTTTCTATCAAATGTCCTTCTTTTAAAAAATAGGAGCTTTTCGTATGGATAGTGCTGCTATACACATGGGGGTGCGTGTGTCCCTTCGAAACGGCACACCTGTATCCCTTGGATACGTGCCTAGTCGTGCCATGGCTGGGTCGTAGGGTAGCTCTATTTTTAGTTTTTTGAAGAACCTCCACACTGTTTTTCAGAGCGGCTGCACCAGTGTGCATTCCCACCAACAGTGCACGAGGGTTCCCGTTTCTCCGTATCCTCGTCAGCACCTGCTGTTTCCTGAGTTGTTCGTGTTAGCCATTCTGACAAGCACCCCCAAGTTTATAGCAGCACTATCAACAATAGCCAAAGTATGGAAAGAGCCCAAAGGTCCATGGATGGATTATTGGATAAAGAAGATGTGGTGTGTATACATATATATATATATATATATGTATACACACACATGTGGTGTATATATATATATATATATATATGTATATACAGACACACATACATATATACATATATACATACACACACACACACACACACACACACACACACACACACAATGGAGTATTACTCGACAACCAAAATAATGCAATCTTGCCATTTGCAACTACGTGGATGGAACTGGAGGGTATTATACTAAGTGAAATTAGTCAGAGAAAGACAAAAATCATATGACCTCACTCATATGAGGACTTTAAGAGAAAAAACAGATGAACATGAGGGAAGGGAAACAAAAATAATATAAACACAGGGAGGGGGACAAAACAGAAGAGACTCTTAAATACGGAGAACAAACTGAGGGTTGCTGGAGGGGTTGTGGGAGGGGGGATGGGCTACATGGGGGAGGGGCACTAAGGAATCTACTCCTGGAATCATTGTTGCACTAGATGCTAATTTGGATGTAAATTAAAAAAAATAAAATTTAAATAAATAAACACATAAATAAAAATAAATAAAAAATAGCTTTTCATATAGAAATTAGAATTTCTTCTTTTCCCTTTTCCTTTCAAATACAAACATGCATCTTCAGGATGCTGCCTCAGTCACATGCAAAAACCGCCCTGTGCATTAAGTAGCATTCACGTCCGTCCTGCCCCCTGGCTCGCTCGGGACTGCCACCAAAAAGAAGCAGGATGATGGAGGTTTCCTCGGACATCATCGAGAGAAAGCATCACATGACAACATCCATATTTTTGGACCCGTGTCAGCCAACACTGACACCCGGGTGTGGGCTGGGCACTGACCAACAGGTGACTGCATGGGCTTCTGGGCCAGGGAAGTGGAAGGGGCCGGGCTTACTGACAGGTCCTGCGTTTTTAAGTGGCCTTGTGGGGTGGGAAGTGTCAGGGGTACCAACACGAATCGATTTTCGAGCATCTAACAGTGACTGGCAGGAAGTTTTGGCTGCCTGCTTGTATGTTCATTATTTCAAATGTATAGGAAACTGATGTAGGCGGCCATTTATAAACACAAGAAATAGGGGCGCCTGGGGGTGGCTCAGTCAGTTGAGCGTCCGACTTCAGCTCAGGTCATGTTCTTACAGTGGATGAGTTCAAGCCCCGCGTCGGGCTCTGTGCTGACAGCTCGGAGCCTGGAGCCTGTTTCAGATTCTGTGTCTCCCTCTCTCTCTGCCCCTTCTCTGCTCATGCTCTGTCTCTCTCTGTCTCAAAAATAAATAAAAACATTAAGATAAATAAAAAATAAAATAAATAAAAAATAAAAACAAGAAATAAAGTTGCTTTGATATCATTTAAAACACAGACTCTGGCAAAGCAAAGAAGGAAACATCGCACACACTGATGCTTGTACAGAGCAGAGACACTCGGAAAACTGTGGCCCTGGGCTGCTGTGAGGGAAGGAGGGCAGCAGGACAGGGGAGGACCCCCCCAAGGCTTGCGGGGTCCCGGGGGCCACTGGAAGAAGCTTGGACTTTACCTACAGGGAAACCAGCCTTCGGGGGGTTTATAGGATGACACAATCCGACTTATGGTCTTCAAGTGTCCCATGTGCACTGTGGGGGCCCAGGGGGCCGGGCTTTGCCTGTGGTCCAGGGAGGAGCTCAGGGGGCATCAGGGAGGACGCGGTACTCTGGGGGGCCCGGCCTGGGTTAAATGGGCCTCAGTCTACACAGCAAGTATGCAGAGAACGTCCTTTGCAGGACACGGGCTTAGGTTCAGTCCTGAAAGCCCATCTGTCCTACAGAGGGACTCAAGGCTCTGTCCTGCGGCCACAGCAGGAAGTGAGGGTACAACCCGGCCCTGGGTCTGAGCACTGTGCCGAGACAAGGCGTGAGGCACAAGTCCCCTGCCACTGAGAAGCACCTCCTCATTAAGACTTTTGCGAGGCCCAGGCCTACTCACCATTGTTCAGTCCACACTGGAGGCCACGAGCAAGGGCCTACCCGCAAACACAGCCTTCGGGGGAGAGCACGAAGCTTTCCAATCTTTTAAATTTTTTTAATTTATAATTTTTTTTACATTTACTTATTTTTTGAGAGACAGAGAGAGACAGAGAACAAGTTGGAGAGGGGCAGAGAGAATCAAAAGCAGACTCCGGGCTCTGAGCCGTCAGCACAGAGCCCAACGTGGGGCTTGAGCTCACGGATTGCGAGATCATGACCTAAGCTGAAGGCGGATGATCAACCGACTGAGCCACCCAGGCGCCCCAAGTTTATTTAAATTTAAAGACAGAGAGAGAGAGAGAGAGACAGAGTGTGAGTAGGGGAGGAGCAGAGAGAGAGGGAGACACGGAATCCGAAACAGGCTCCAGGCTCCGAGCTGTCAGCACAGAGCCCGACGCGGGGCTTGAACTCACAAACCATGAGATTGTGACCTGAGCCGAAGTCGGATGCTTAACGGACTGGCCACCCAGGCACCCACGAAGCTTTCCAATCTTAAGATGAAAACAAAATCTCGACTCTTACGTATTGACTCTGGTTTTTCTATCTTCTCTGTACTTATTTTGTATATTTATTTTCATATTTCCGTATTTCCAACATTTTCTCATTATTCTAAACAAAGAGTTTCACAGGCTGGCGACTGTGCTCTGATTCATCACCATGACGTGTGCTGGAAATCGGCACTGGGCCATCGCCTGTGGGACTCGAGGATCAGAGTCTCTGAGCCCAAGCAGGGCAGAGGCAGAGACAGAAGGAGACAGAGGATCCTAAGAAGGTTCCTGGCTCTGAGCTGTCAGCACAGAGCCCGACACGGGGCTTAAACCCACGAACCGTGAGATCGTGATCTGAGCAAAAGTCAGAGGCTTAGCCCACTGAGCCCCGCAGCGCCCCTAGAGAAAACTTTCTTAAACTACTAGCTCATTTATTTCTACTTCCAATAGTTTGCTCCTCGTTATTGCCTCTTTCATATCCTTTGTGAGGAAGTGAAGAAAGAACACAAGCCTTAAGCACGAGACAGACCGCCCGTATGTGTAAAAACTGTGAACCTTGACCGTCACAAAAAGTAAGCTTCCAATCTATGATATGCTTGTAAATCATATTTTATAGCACCAATGACCTTGATGTGATTGCAAAGAGCCATCACTAAACTCCTCACCGGAAAAGGGCGGGGAAGTGTTTCCTAGCACCGGAAGGTTGGATGAAGACAACTTCTGTCACCTTCCTCATCGCTAACCGGCACATGGCAGCCGTGTGGAGCGGGTGCCGTGAGGGACGCCGGTGCAGGCGGGAGTGGGCCGCCGTGGGGCAGGCTCGCGGTGGGTGCAACCACCCGACTCGGCCCTTCTCGCGGCTTCCTGGCGCGCGACGCAGTCCTGTCAGATAGCAGCGGCAGGGTCAGGGGCTTCCTGACTCGGAAATGAGCAACACAGATGAGCCCAGGTGGCAGCCTCCGCCCTCTGTCCCGAGCCCTTCTGACATGCTGTGAGCGCGTAATCCTGCGTCCCGCTCCGCTTGAAACACCCACGCTGCTCTCCCGACCTTGAGCTACTGTCTGGAACGGCCTGGAGTTTGGAAGCCTCTCCAAAACACAGCCACTGAATCTGTGCTTGGCCAAGAACAGCTAACCCGGACAGCAGGACACACGGCCGACGGAGGTCCCCCCGTCCCGTTGTCCCCGTCGTGCACACAGACACAAACATCCGCTTCGTGCCTTGCAGGATCGGGCACGGGCGCCGTGCTTCCTGCACGTTACGTCTCCCAGCGAGACACTACGTCGCTGAATATTCGTCCTGCCCTTTAGGTTCTGCATCACCCGGACCACGGACCACAGAGGGAGCCTTGTAAAACTCCAGAGGTCTCTGACCAGCCCCGTGGCACCTGAGGGACGCGGCTCTCACCACTGACATAGAGGGGGCTCAGCGAGCTGTCGCTGAGGGCCGGAGGGGCAGCCCCCACTCTCCGGGGGCCAGGCTGTCTGCTCTGCGGCCACAGGCATTCACCCTGCACTTGGTGGCATCGGGCCTTCACCGCAAGTCGCTGAAGCAGGGCCCGTGCTGCCAGGGGACGTCCGAGACGCGGGAAGCCACGGCTCCCCGCAGTCAAATATCGCAGAGCCCGTTCTGTAAAACCACAATAAAGTCATGCTGAAATCATGCTCGTAAACCGACTAAAAGCCACACGCATTCTTTCAGGAGGCGAGGGAAACCAGAAGTGAGGCCGACCGCGTGCCTGGAACTCAAGCAGAGGCTCCAGACAGCCCAGCCCCGGCCGGCCCGGCTCTGACACGCTGTGCAGGACACTCTCCAAAGCACCCGGGGCGCCCACACCCCTGCCCGGCGCTGCCCCAGAAGCCGAGCCCTCGGGGAAGCGGCCGCGGCGGCCAGAGCGTCGACGCTGGGTCAGCAGCTGCCCTCTCTTCCAGAACGGGGCATCCCCCGACAGACAGCCGAGGGGTGGGCAAGGGCGGGAGCGCGCCGAGACCCCTGCCCGCCCCTAGGTCCCCAACACCCTCGGGAGAACGTCCTCGTAGCCGCGGCCGTCGGCGAGCCAACGTCATCACAGCGCACTCGGCCCGCGGGTCTCCACTCCGTGCGCGGAGCCCAGGGCTGAGCCAACTTACCGACACGGCGTCAGCCCGTCCCACGGGAACCGCGGCCACCTACCCCCTGCGCCGATGAGCACGGTGCACCACACTGCCGGGTGGGGGCAGCGCCGGGCTCCTGAGTCCCGGGCCCGACCTCAGAGCCCACGGCCGCGACCACGGAAAAGGCGCCCCCACGGGGCCGACACGACGGGGCCTCTGCTCTGGGGACGGGCTCCACGCCTCGGCCGTTGCTGCTTCCCCGCACGGTCCCTGCCCTCCCTGCGCCTCCCGCACGGAGCCCGGCTTCCCGCTCACCTCCAGGGCAAGTGCCGTGCACCGTGTCCCGTGCTGTGACAGCCTCGGCACTTTCTCCCGACCGGCTGACTCTGCAATTACTGTTGAATGGATCCCATGCGGTTGTTCGCTTTCATTAACGGAGGTCGAGTCCATGCAGACGAGGGCCACGTGTCTGCGTTCTAGCAGCCCAGTCTACACCTCAGAGCGGCTGTGCGCTGGCCGCTCAGCCGGGGACCTCCTTCTCTGGCTTCACTTTCCTGCCATTTCTGAGATGTAGGCTTTGTCCCCAGGAACGAAGACATGGGGGGACCAAACCCTCTGGCGCGTGTCTAACGTGGTTTCTGAAGTTTTCAAATGTCAACAGATTCCGTCCACGTTCTCTCCTCCACGTCCACGTGACGGACAGAACACAGCAAGGGCCCCAAAGTCCATTTCCCATGTCACCTTCTCCCTCTTATTCCCCCGGGAGAACCGACACACAAGGAAAAAGTATCCAAAGGAGACAAATGGCATCACTGTGATTTACGTTCTCTGAAGAGCCCCGACGGGATCAGCCTGGCTGCTCACGAGAACGCTCAGAAGACCATGTGAACGCCTCACGGTTCGGAGCAGCCTCCGTTCCAAGGGGAAGATGGCACTCAATGCTTGGCCCCCCCAGGATTCACCTGGAGCCACCTTTTCTCACTTTGAGCAAAGACAAGATGACCTCTCCTCAGGTGACAGAGGTCAGTGACTTGCAGCTTTGGGGTCAAGGTGTTAAGTCAAAGGACTAGGGTCAAGGTCAAGTGAGTTCTGCAGGGGCCACGAGACCTGCCTTCAGCTCTCTCATTTTCAAAAACACCCTTGCAATGGCACGAACGGAGAAGGACACTCATGCTGAGTGTGAAACTTGGAAATAGCACGAAAGTGCGGATGGGTTGTAATAGGCTACATAGGAGACTTTTAAAAATCATGACTCAAAATTGTCATGGGGTCCGGACACTGAGCCAACCCCAAGTAAGGTGGAAGGCTCGCGGTGTGTCTGTGCAGGTACAGGCTGGACGGCACCGTATACAGCCAGGGACCACGGACTCTAAACGCTGAGCTAAAGACCCATGGCTACCCAATCTTATCCACCAGCTGGCACGGAAAAGCCTTCAGTCTGGCAGGGCACAGAGGAAGGGGACAAGACACGAGATGTCACTTCTATGGTTTTGTACTTAAGTTTTTTTTTTTTCTTTTTAGAAAGAGAGTGAGAGTGTGTGCACGAGCTGGGGAGGGACAGAGAGAGGGGGAGAGAATCCCATGCAGGCTCCACGCCGTCAGCACAGAGCCCGATGCGGGACTCCGTCCCATGACTCTGGGATCATAACCTGAGCCAAAACCGAGAGTCAGACGCTCAACCGACTGAGCCACCCAGGCGCCCCTGGTTTTGGACTTTTAAAAACAGTATTTCACAAATAAATTGACAAGGAGAGAAAAGTTACTGATGTCTGGCACTTACACTGTGAAAAATCTGTTCCGGTTTGTATGGCTAAAAGTTTGCAGAAACGGACCTAATTAAGGAGCTACTGGCTATCGGAATGAACTATCAATACGGGATATTACTTCTCGTATGCCCGAGTTAAGTCATTAACTATTAACCAACTCACCCAACCATTAATCAGCTAGGTGTCACAAAGTCTCCTGTCATTTCAAGAACTCATGTGAAGGTGTTTGAAGATTCTGGAGGGTCTGTTTTAGTTCATATTTAGGAAGCGTCAAGTCTGGAGATGCTAAGAGGGGCACGGTGTTCGTGAATGATTTTTATGATTCACATTGATCTCCTAAGACTGTGTTTGCGAGCCAACGTCTATTTTGGTAGCTGGAGAGAGGCTCTGTCCTTCTCCTGGTCTGCCGTGCCACCGACCCTGCCAGCAGTCATGAGCCTGCCTCGCGAGGCTGTGGCTCCAGCACAGGATTTCTGGTAAATGGCAGAATCTTTGAAGAAAAGATTACACACATGCTTCTCCCTTGGAGCCACAATCAATGACTGTAACTGGAAATCCTATCTTCCTTAGAAAACAGCCTAACAGTACGATGGGATAGGAAAACAAAAACAAAGAAACCACATCACTTTCTGTCTTCCTTGAATATAAGCTCTTCCCAAACACACGCCTTAGGTGTATTAATTGTGAACCCGTAATTTATACTTGCGCCTGGCTGCTCCCGGAGCTCACCCCCACCCCTGAGCTCACCCCCACCCCTGAGGGTCCATTCTCTGCCTACTCAGTCCTGCCCCTTTTCAGTAAAGTAGCTCAGGGGCGCCTGGGTGGCTCAGTAGGTTAAGCATCTAACTCCTGATCTTGGCTCAGGTCAAGATCTCATGAGAGATCTCCTGGGATCCAGCCCCGCGTCGGGCTCTGTGCTGACAGCGCGGAGCCTCCTTAGGATTCTCTCTCCCTCTCTCCACCTCTCTCTCAAAATAAATAAATGAACTTTAAAAGAAAGTAGCTCAAAGCTCACCTTCTTCAGGAACACTTACTGCCTAGTTCAGCAAGCATGAACTGCCTTCTCCTCTGTATTTCCAATGCCTGTAGCAGCCATATGCCCACTGGGACATCTCCGGGGCTTCATGAGTGGGTTTTGCTGTGACAGCTCTGTGTTGAGTTTAGGAAATCAAGCCATGTGTGTTTGGATTCTTTCTACTGTACAACCTGTGACAAGGTGGGGCTCTTGAAGGAAACACCCGAGATGGAGACGAGAAAGACGCTCCCCCAACAAGTCGTTTATCCAGATGCCTGATCCGGGGGTCCTGAGCAGTGAGGTTTCAGGGCAGACCAACCACAGGCGTGGCCTGGTCTCACATGCTTCCTGAAAGTTGACCACACCAAGTCACCTGCCACTTTCAAGCGAATGACTGAGCTTTGATGAGCTGCGTGGATTAGCTTCATGACCACTGGAAACACCTACACTTCAGCAGGGCTTTAAAAACAGCCATATGGATGAGGTGAGCCCAGCATCCTCCTATGGAAAGAGCCTAAATGTCCCTCAACCGATGAATGGATAAAAAAATTGTGGCTTATATACACAATGGAATACTACTTAGCAATGAGAAAGAATGAAATATGGCCCTTTGTGGCAACGTGGATGGAACTGGAGAGTGTGATGCTAAGTGAAATAAGTCATACAGAGAAAGACAGATACCATATGGTTTCACTCTTACGTGGATCCTGAGAAACTTAACAGAAGACCATGGGGGAGGGGAAAGGGGAAAAAAAAGTTAGAGAGGGAGGGAGCCAAACCATAAGAGACTCTTAAAAACTGAGAATAAACTGAGGGCTGATGGGGGGGTGGGAGGGAGGGGAAGGTGGGGGATGGGAATTGAGGAAGGCACCTCTTAGGAGGAGCACTGGGTGTTGTATGGAAACCAATTTGACAATAAATTTCATATTAAAAAGAAAATGACCATATGGAGCCACGGAACGATGACAGGCATTACACGTGGCACGTTAAATACACGGGAACGGCTCCTCCCTGCACCCACCAGCCTGTCCAGCTGCCCACCGAGCAGAGCGTCTGTTTAATAAAAGGTCTGAGCAATCATTTCCACCTCCTGAAGACTCTCGGGGTCCCCAGGGCTGCCGCACAGGCAGTGACATGCCCTGCAGGGTCCCTCTTGCGGAAACTCGGGCTGAATGACTTGTGTATCGTAAACCCAGATGGATCAGAATTCCCCAGATGACACACAGCGATTTAGTTAACGCCTGGGAAACGCGCACTCAGGGAGCCTGTTGACACCCGTGACGACCCCGGGCCCAGAACCCAGAGCCTTCTGGCGAGCAGAGGCCCTGAGAGCCCCGTGTCAGAAGGGACCCGAGGGCTTCTCCAGGCCCCCCTCCCCCCTCGGTTTTTACAGGGGAAAATGAAGAGCAGACAGAGGGAGCACGTCAGAGAACAGGGTGCACCCCACCTGACATCCGGGGTATGCAGCACCAGGCACGTAGGACGGGGGCACCTGCTCTCAGCAGGTGCAGACACCGCCGCCCCCCGAGGCTGAGGCCAGTGCCCTCGTGACCCGCACACACCTCGCTGATGGGCCTGCTTCCCACCCGCACCCCAGCCGCCCCGGGTCGGGAAGCTGGCGCTGCCCCTCCGAGCGGTCTCTGCGGGACGAGCGCCCTGGATGAACGCCCTCCCCACCGGGCACTCCGCGCGTGCGCGAGGGCGGCTCCAGGGAGCCGCGTGCAGAGCTCGGAAGGCAGTTACGAAGGGCAGGACGACGCCAGGGGGACCCCGCGGAGGACCGACCTGTGGCTTGGGGGGCTGACCGCGAACCCTCTGGACACCCTACCAACTTGACACTGAACTGAAAGCAGCTTCATGTTCATTGTCTGCTACAGATTTTCTGGAGGCTGGGCCCGTAGGCGGCCCCACGGAGAAACAAATCGGTTCATTTTGGGATGTAGTGCTTTCACTCGATGTTTCAATGCGTATTTTGTCCGGGTTATGTTAATTTAAGGCAGAAATATCGCCTACAATCCAATATTTTTATTTGAGAGGTAGCCACAGATGGCTAACGGTTCTCCCCAGAGGGTAACTGGATTTTATTGCTCTGTTTCCAAGAACTGTTGCAGGCGCTTTGTTTCCTCGATATGATGGTGACAGAGCTTGAACCGGCCGTGTGCACACTCACCTCATGGCCACGCGGGACGCCCCTCGGGTGGCAGTTAATCACAGCCACACGTCCACCACGGTGGCGCCCGCTGGACACCCACGGCTGCCCTCCCCTCGGGCCAGGACCACGGCCCGAGAGCCAGAGCCTCCCGCGAGGCCACACGGCAACACAGCAACCCATCGGCCCGGGAAATCCTCACCCGACTCCTTGCTTAGATGTGACGCCACTGCACAACGAGCAGAATCGCCCGATCCTATGCTTTGCATTAAGAAACACGTTTCCCTCGTCAACATTATGCCCACGACTGTAGTACCACCAAGCACGTTGGGCGAAAGTGTCTTTCTTATGACTCCAGGGCCGCGTCAGTCCGTACCCTTTGCATCTTTCCTCTTGGAAAATGTAGTAAAATCAGGAGATGAAGGCTACAGATTTTACAGCACAGCACAGACAAGAAGTGGTTTGGGATTTGTGTGTTTACATGAGCATGGATTTACTACCGAACTCCCCAGGATGCTACAGCTTGCCAGACGACACGCACCGTATCGCGGTAAGATTCAAGTGTAAATGAATGAGAAAGACGTCAACACAGAGAAAAAGAATCATGGTAAAGAAGGATGGCGGAAAGTAGACTTAGGCCGATACAAGAAGGCACATTTGGGTGGATGGAGCCACGCGTTTGAAGGAAGGTCCTCCCGAAAGGAAACAGCATAAACCAGACCATAGGGAGATACAAGGCCACTTGCTGAGTCTGAAACGAGAGAAATGCTTCCTGTGCCTCACGTAAGGGCCCCGTGGTGACGACGGCCGGATACTCGCCGACGTCCCGACGAAGAACACGGCTTCCGAGGACTACTTTTATGAGACACGCCCGCTGCGGGCCGCAGCAGGGCCGGAAGCTGAGAACTCTTCTTACGGCAGGCAGGAGAATCGGGTGGTCTGCACGGACATTCACCTCACCGCTCGCCCGAAGTCCCCGTGCGAGAAGATCAAAATAGTGTGTATTTCTTCCATGCACATTTTCTGTTTTCTCAGGGTCTGAGAAACCGAGCTCCTCCGGATGCTGGGGGCCTGGATTCCATCTCCTCTCCGAAGTTGGTTAAATGAGGAACTGTTTGCTTTGAGAATCACATCAGTTAGGAGTCTGGCCATAACACACGCTGGCTAGAAGAACGTTCTTTACCTACAGAAGTCGCAAGTCAAGATTCTCCTCACAAAGCAGTCTGGGGCCACTCAAGACCACGGGCCTCGGTGATCAAGGTCCCGAGTTTCCGGAGCCCGATTCCCAGCCTGCAAGAGGCTGGGAGCTGGCATAGCCACTACTGTGAGTCCCAGTACAGGTGCTGATTCTGGGGACCCCCTCAGACAGGTGGGTCGTGAAACACGTCTAGGTAACACGATGAGTGTGGCTGTCATCTAAGTTTGCTGACTATACACAAGCAAGTGGTAATGCTTCCTTTCAGAATGACTAACCTACAGCCCTTCTTTGTGGGCGATAATTAGAGAGTAGGGACCATTGCCTTTTGTGGCCCCGAACGGTGCAGACTGCCGTAGAATGCCGTAGCCGGCAAAGACGGAACCCAAGTGGCCACAGGCACGTTTGTGGAAATGTTACGGCCAAGTCCTATTAACTGTGTCTACTCTCATTCTTTAATAGAATGTATATAAAAATGCAGCTGTGTTCCAGACGTCCCTGAACCACGCCGGGTAATCCGAGCCGTGCCTGCAGAAACCTCTCACACATGGCCAATTATTTCTAAAGAGGGGAAAAGCAGCGGCTACGTAAGAGCTCAGAGGTTCTGAGTCCTTCGCTGGAGCCCGAGCCGCAGAGGCCTCACACCCGGGGCGCACACGGCGAGCCCAGCACCAGCCCCTGAGCACGGCCGGTTGCCGACGTGGCCGGGCCGCGGCGGGGCCGGGCGGGCTGTGCCAGGCGGACGACGGCTGGCCTCCCCGATGCTGGAGGGGAGTCTTCCCTCTGGAACTTGGACTTCTCCTAACCAACGTCAGGGACGCAGGTCTTTAATGCGACACGTACACACATCTCGTCTCTGGTAGGCCCCTCGGAGCGATTTCTCCAATTACCAAAGTCACAGCCTCGATTTTTAGCGTTCTCAGCGAGGCAGCTCTTGTCTTAACAACGCCTGCAGGACATGAAAGCCAGATCATGTCTTCACTCCAGCGCCCAAGAAGGTGTGTGACAAGCTGTTAAAAGTGTAAACAAAGAATTCACTTCCTCCTGCAAGGGCTCCTTGCCTTCCGTGCTGACAAAACCCAGGGCTCGTGTGTCTGCGCTCTCTGGGCCCACAAGCTGGCTCCCCTGACGGATTGACGAGGAGCCCCGGGCACCCTGCCCCTCGGAGATGCCGGGGGGGGGGGGGGGGGGGTTGGCGGGGGGGCCCCCCCCCTCTCCCTCAGGGCCGGGGGCCACGGGGGACCCAGATCTCAGCCCACCTTTGCTGTGTGCACCCTCACACACTCACAAAGGAAAAGGAAGCTTTCCGGGAGGTGGTACACGAAACCAGGTGGCAAACTTACGGCCGGCCAATCGCTTCCTGTGTTTGAGCCTGCACTCCGCATCGTCATTCAGCAAAGAAGAAAGAACGTGAAAATTAGAGCCACAGAAGCCAGTGCCATTAAGAAAGGAAACTAAGAGCCTGATAACACGGACAAAAGCCGGACTTTCAGTCCAAGAGGCACCCCACACTGGCTGTGGGACCTCGTGCAGGCCACACGACCGCTCTGGACCTTAAGGTCCTCACCTCAGAGCAGTGCCCGGATGGGCTGCTGTCCAGACCAACGTCCTCTCTAGCATCCCGTAATCTCCGTTGGCTGGAAACCTGAACAGGCAGAAGGGAAGCTGGGTCTCTGGGCCCATCGCTTGCCACGACCAGCCTTCCAAGAATGTGTGCGTCACGAGCCAGAGCTAGGGCGGGATCCCAGCTCACTCGGGGATGCTTAGCATCCTCAGTGGCTGCGAGGCCCGGGTATCTCGCTACCTCTAGAAGCAAACCCTACGCAAGGGTCCCGGGGAAGAGAGGTGGGAGAACATGCAGAGACACCTGTGTTAACTTTGGTAAGCGAAGCCTCATTCCAACGGGGCGCAGATGGTGTCGGCCGTGGTGGCGGTGACAGCAGTCGGGGGGGCGATGGTGGCGTGTGTGTGTTCCACGGCACGGAGCGATAATTACACTGCCATTTATTTTGGTTCCTTTAGTCCTAAACCACAGAAGGCATTCAACAGAACCCACCTTACAACCAGCGTCATGTTATAAAGAACTTTGTTCCAGTAAAATCCCCGTGAGCGTGCGTGCCTGTGCGTGCACGCACGCACACGCGGCTCCCTGACTGGCTTCCGCACGAGCCCGGAGAGGCAGCTCGCTGCACCACCGTGGTGAGGCCTGAACTATACCGACTTGGGATGTTTCAGGTCAACACACGCATCCACAGCGCGAAGCGACCTGTCCTCACGGACGGCTCTGAAGACTGGCCGAGCTGACACACGCAAAGCTTCTGCGCTCACACCTGCCGCGTCCCCGGTCAACGCTCACCAGCACGAACGCCAGCGTGGTCCTTGGCGCGATCGTGCTTTTTAGTCTTGGGCACCTCTGACTCACCATCCACAGCCCTGTCAGTGATGTCTTTTAATAAAAAATTCATCGTACGAAACCCGTCCAGGAGACCGTCCAAATTCCTTAATGGGACCTGATTTGAATCCTGCCAAACCTCAGGCTTGTTTTCTCCTTTTAGAGTGTCACAGGGCAACCTCGGTTTGCTGCACAAATGCAGCTTCTCTGGCTTCACGTATTTAAGGAATTTCTATAGGAAGGCCTCAGACGGCACCACCAGCAGATAATGAAAGGGATCACTGGATCTATATTCCTTTACGTAAAACTTGAGCTAAGTCGCTGACCAGACACAGGAGCTATGAAAACTAAACCCTTGTCTGTCGAGAGGGCTCCTGAAAAGATCACCCTTCCCCGTGTTCGTGAGGCCGGCTGTCGGGACGGTCATTCTTGCACTCACCCTGAGCGGTTCCTGCTTTCTGGAACTGTCCTGTGCTCAGAGGTGAGGGAAGCACTCTCACGAGTCCTGGCATAACAGCCCTCTCTGACTTCTCTCTCTCTCTCTTTTTAAATTTACTTATTTTAACAGAGGGTGGGAAAGAGAGCACACATGAGCAGGGGAGGGGCAGAGAGAGAGAGAGAGAGAGAGAGAGAGAATCCCAAGCAGGCTCCATGCTGTCAGTGAAGAGCCCAACAAGGGGCTCGATCCCATGAACTGTGAGATCAGACCTGAGCCGAAATCAAGAGTCAGACACTTAACTGACTGAGCCACCCAGGTGCCCCTCAGCTGCTCCTTTGTGAAGGAAACTCTGTGTAGATGTGTCCACATCAGAAACGATGCCATAAAGTAGAAAGGACTTTGAATTAATGGTGGGTAAAGAAGGATTGTTCGACTCTTTGTCGGCTCCCTTGACACAAGGCAATCGCTTCACTTCTGTTGAGTTTAGATGTGAAGTGGTCAATCAGAAATCATGCAGAAGTAGACTCTAGGACTGGTGCATTCTGGGAAGATAGTACGTGCCAGAAGAGTTGGTTCATTTCACAACAAAGAGTGATGTCAACAAATGACATGCTGTGACAAGAAGGGGAGGGTCACAAGGAATTGAGACGTGCATAGGTGTCCATTGTCTTTCTGACACCGGCTGGATTCCTTCCTTTGCTTCAGAAATAATTTCTTCATTACAGAAATTACAAAGACATGACTCCTATTCCTTTGCATTTGAATAAACAAATTCACCCCATATAAATGAAAAGTGGGGTGTAAAGTGTTAAATAAACTATTGACTTCGACTGGACTTTTCAGAGCATATTAAATGATGCTGCCAAAAGTGCTATTTCATAGCAGATGATGCATGTTTCTCAGGAGATTAAAAAAAAATCAGAAATCTAGAACTTCTTGAATTTAAGGACTCTACATCAATCGGTCGGATCCCAAGAAGTCGGACTCTGAACACACAGACGCCTCAGATTCCCCTCTGGAAACAGGACATTACGCACTTCCAGTAAGGTACCTAATTTAATAAGCAAAAGCACAGAGAAAAGATGGAATGAGAGCACAAAGCTCTAAAGTAGTCTGCAGGAAACCGCTCGCGAAAAACCTATCCCAGGCACGTCCGTAAGTTACCTGAAAAGCAAGGAACGGCCCATTTATCCTTTTCTGTCAGAGGCAGAAACCACTGACTTCTCTGAAAAACTGTTCTTGATCTGACAAGTCAGGAGAGAGCAAAGAATAAAATTAAATCATCCTGTCAGGCAGAATATTCTAGAAGTTTCCATGGCCTGCTGTTCTTCATTATAAAGTAGGTTCTGAACGTTTCCTCCCCTCGTTGGCCATCTGGGAGGGTCCCAGCAGCCTGACAAGGAGCTTATGAATCTGGGCGCTGCGCTCTCGCTTTGTCCACTGAAATTCCTAAAGAATTAAGTTATCGGGAAGAACCGAACTCCATTTCTACTGTCAGCTATGCTGTTTCCATGAGTCGGGCCTGCGTGCTCTGGCCAATGTCCCGCTGTGATCATTGGATTTTGCCTGTGTGCACTGCCTTGGGAATTTCGGGGGGAGCAGTGATGTTTCACCGCGACTCCCCAGCACCACGCGGTGGCCGGGGAGTCCTCACTCCAGCAGCGCCACCTGGGGCGTGGGAGAAATGCTCCTGACGCTGGCACAAACCCTGGAGAAGGGCTTTTAATGATACCGCGATATTTTCAGACATAAAGGTAGAATTTTATCCTGTGTCAACCTCCACTTCCTTAGCTTTTCTAACTTTTTATCACGTTGCTCTCTTGTTTAAGAGCATCCTTGCCGGGGTCATAAACTGCAACCTTCGTTCCCCCCCCGCCCCGAGAACAGAAGCAGGTCTTAAGTGCCTGGGCGTCCCCCAGCCTCCGGCACCGGGCCATCGGCACGAGAGGCACGCACAGATATTGGCTCACAAACTGGCAAAGAAAGGACTTCTCAGGGGTAACAAGAGGGCATAACAGTTTCAGCGTTCTGACCCATTCTGGGTTTAGAAACAAGAGGACCAGGAGGGGAAGTGAGACAGACGAGAAAGACTCAGGAAAGGGCTGGGAGCAAGGGCGGGAGGTCCCAGCAGCCCTCGACCCCGGGCCCGCCCGCAGCCCCTCGGGACACGAGGCCGGCAGGTGCAGAGGTCGGGGCGTCTCGGAGGGGGCGCAGGGGCCGGTGCCGGGGGCTGGCATTGACCACAGAAGGCCTAGGGACACAGAACACGCAGGACTGCACTACAGAGCCCTCCCTCTGCGGCAGATGCCAAATTCCACAAGGGAAGAAGCGTGAGCCCGGACGCTGGCCGGGAGGCGCACGGACCCCTCAGACCCTTCGCTCCGGGGCGCCACGCCTGTGCCGTTTACTGCAGCAAATTGTTTAGATGAGTCTGCATTACAGCAGCACTTGCATCGGACTCTGGCAGAACGTCCCCAAACCCGGCTCAGCTCTGAGGGAAGCCGAAGTTAAGGAAAGCGAGCTGCAGGCCAGTTAAAAGCAAATTTGTTATTTTCGAGCATACGCCATACTTGGGAGGTGTTCTGAGCGGTTATTTTGGACAAAACTGCTTATCACGGAATAACAGTTGTTTAATGACGACTTTAACTTACTGAATGGTGTTTGAGAACAGTCTGTCCTCTTGAGTTCTCTAAACTGTCTCTGAAGCATCGCTTTACCCCCCCAGTCGGTCTGGCACGTGCTTCTTCACGGTCAGTGCGGCTCTAACCCTCATTCCCTCTCTCCCCCGCAGAACCGTGACTTCCAAAGCAACAGAGGCCAAGCCAAGGAGGAGCTAGAGCACTAACGCCACTGACAACACTCCCTACTGTCCCAGAGTCTGTTTAATCGGCCCTTTCGATGAAAACCGGGACTTCGCGAATGACTCCAGGTGCCTGACGCCCGAGCTGCCCGTGTTGGCCTGAGCTGTGCCCTGAGAGCTCCTGCGGCCTCAGGAGAGGTGCTCACCAACACCGGGTTCTCCGCTGTTTCCGCAAATGCCTGGATACTGATGAAGATACTTACCGTGCTGTTACACCGGGAAACAAGAGACCGGCTTAGAAGCTGTGAATTTTAGAAATTAAAAACTTCAAAAAAAAAAAAAAAAAAGGAGGCGACCTTTTTAACCATGGGTCACTGTGATTCCAGTTCAGGAACCCTGTTTACCAGCGTCAGGGGGGGGCTGTGGGTCATGTGACGCTCCGGGGTTCCTACCGCCTCCTCGGCCACGCACGACCCTCGTGTGCCCGCGGTGACAGCCCCACGTCCGGGGTGCGGAGCGCGGACTGTCCCCAGTCCCTTCCGCTGCCCGGTGCGCGTGCCCCGGCCCCAGCCTGCGTTCCCGCGTCCACGTCCCACTGGCTCGTCCACTGCTACCACTCGCGGCCCGGCTCCGGCTCCTCGTGACCGGACGCCAGACGAACCGACGTGTTCCCACACATCACACCCGGCTAACCCGAAAACTGTGGGGCCTCGTATTCAAAACGCGCGAGGAAGCTCACGATGGTGCCGGCAGATGGTTACCCGGGCCGCCCCCAGGAAGCCGGCCCTGCTGCTGATAAAATCCCTGCCCAGATACTTACGTCCGAGGCAGACAGGGTAGTGAAACCTGTCCGCTCTCTTGGACAAGAAATAGACGGGGGGTTAACGGTACCCAGATCTCAGATCATCGTATCGCTGCTGGACCGCATTCACCGGGCAGCCAGGACGGGGTGGCTGCATCACTCGTAGACTTTGAGACACAGGCGCCTTCTTTTCTGGAGCCAACGACTGAATCCTGGGGTACAGGGTTCTCGGGAAGGTGAGGTGTTGGCCTCGATGGGCCTCACCTCCGTGACACGCAGGCGGCTCTGAATCCGTCTGGAAGCGGGGGACCCTACAACCAGTGGCACCACAGGGCAGGCCCGTGCTGTCCTAGACCCCGCAGCTGCAGGTGCCGACGGGGGAGGGGGCCACCTGGGGACCTGGCCGGGGAAGAGCTGAGATCAGCTGGTGACAGGTGACAGGATCCGAGGCTGAAAATGGGGATGTGTCCAAGTAGCTGTGAGGCTCCGGGCAAGAGTGAACATCGCTTCTAACCAATTAGTCACAAATATCCATCTGAGAGGATACGAAAGAAAAGGGCTCTCCACTTTCCTGCATTTTTAACAGCTCTTTTTAAAAATGTTTTATTTATTTTTGAGAGAGACAGAGGGTGAGCTGGGGAGGGGCAGAGAGAGAGGGAGACACAGAATCCGAAGCAGCTCCGGGCTCCGAGCTGCCGGCACAGAGCCCGACGTGGGGCTCGAACTCACGGACCGTGAGATCATGACTTGAGTGGAAGTCAGACGCTTAACCGACCAAGCCACCCAGGCGCGCCTGCATTTTTAAACTACATTTTCATCCAAATATTATCGCAAACTAGATTTCTCAACTCTCTTTTAGGCACAAGAAGCTCCCCTTTATATTCGGTGACTCAGGCAAGGACCCGCCTTAACACTCTTTCTCAGTTGGTTCAGTACCGAAGCATTAATACTCGGAAACAGCGTCCGACTTTCTTGTAAGTAACTGAAAGTTTCCAGTCGACCTTTAGGATTCCTTCCTCTGCGTGTTAAGACCAAAAAACAAAGCAAAACAAAACAAAAAAACCTTTGCTTCTTTAACTTGGCCTTAATTTGTTCTTATTTTACTGTGAATGAGTAATTCCCACAATTTTCCAGCAAACCTCCTCCAGTTTATCTTCATTCTCTTAAAAATGGAGAAAAATGCCAACTGAACTAAATACATATTCTAATAAAAATCTCACCAGGAACGAGGCGCCTGGTGGCTCAGTTGGGGGAGCGTCTGACTTCGGCTCAGGTCATGATCTCACGGCTCGTGAGTTCGGGCCCCGCGTCGGGCTCTGTGCCGACAGCTCGGAGCCTGGAGCCCGCTTCGGATTCTGTGTCTCCCTCTCTCTCTGCCCCTCGCCCACTTGCATTCTGTCTCTGTCTCTCTCAAAAATAAATAAACATTAAAAAAGTAAAAAATCTCACCGGGAACCCCGCCAAGTGCAGCACAGTTACGACTTTTCAGTCCTGGCTCTGTGTATGTCTTCTGCACCTCCAGGACCCCACCAGCTTGTCTCCTAGGAAACGGGGTGCAGGCACCCTGCTTTCTCAAGTTTGCCACACGCCGCCTCGCCTTTAGGAAAGGCTTACCTTAGAAGCCGTGTTCACTGACCAAAGGCAGTCTGAAGACGGCGGGATGAAAACAAGGAGAAAAGTGCCCCTAGCCCCGCGTCGGTCCGCAGCGAGCCGGCACACGGGCGGCGGGCACCGGGCACCCCCTTTCCCGGAACCACATAAGCATCGCCACCTCCAGCCCCCAGAGCCCAGGACCGTGTCTGGGCGCATCGGGGCATCGTCTCCGTGTATGTTGTGCGTCTGTTAGCAAGCTGTGCCCCGAGGTCCCAGAAAGGTAGGTTTTGGGCTCTGGGAACGCTCAAGAACTCTTCTATATAAATTTACAGTAATGGCCTCTTCGCTTTACCCATTTCGACTCACGGAAGGTTTCACCAGAACGCTCTGCTCTCGCGGAGCACGGGTCCTGCGCTGGATACAAGTCCCACTTACCGCGCGTTCCTTGTGTCCTGCGGGGCTCCCAGGGCCTTGCGTTGAGTCCCTGAAACCCCTCCCCGAGGAGGAGCTGGCGTCTCAGGATGTCCCCGCAGACGCCGTGTCTTGACTATCAGACGTTCTCAACCAGGGGACCCTAATGCCCTTGGCCCCCCTTGTCCTGGGATTGCTGTCCCCCCAAGTCTTTAGGACAGAAAATACGTGTGTGATTTTAACTGGGTTTTTACTCCGCATCTTTCCCCAGTAAACCTGGACTTAATGGCCCATCTCTCTGTCATGCATCCTACAAAATGCAATTTGCATCTAAAGGCTCGGTAACCTTACTCACTTGCAAGTTTAAGTTGGTATTTAAACCGTCAAGATCATTAGTCAAGACATAAAATAAAGTAGCTCAGGTCTTTCTCCCAAGCACGGCTACTCAGTCTCCTGTCACATCCAGAAGCCCAGACCCAAACCTCGACCCCGAGTTCACAAGCACCAACGGTTACCGTGATGCCATCAGAGAGCTCGGCACAGGACGCACTGTGTCCTCGAAATCCTCTCCCCACTCAGCGCACCTGCTCTCACCTCCACCCCCTCTACCCTGGCCCCTGTTAGCAGGCAGCTGGCAGGAAGCCTCTCGGCACCGCGGCTGACCGGGGACGGCGCCGGGAAGACTGAGCCGCCGAGGGCACAGAGCGCGCGTGTCGCGGCCCCGAGCTGGCCGCGTCTGCAGGGACACGGGGCCGCCCATCTCAAACGAAACGCTTTGTTCCGAGCCCAGCTGCAGTTTAGCAGACTCGTGGCTATGAATTGGGTATGTGATCTGACACAAAAGTCATAGATGTTGACATTTCCAATGGGTGAGATATTGACATCTGGTATTGTCTTCAAAAGGGCCTTGAAGGCCACACACAGAGCCCCCTTTGGAAGAAAGGTAAATTCTGGAGTTTTCCAGGTGCGGCATTTAGGGTCCAGTTACCCTTTTGTTCAGTGGGAGTTCAACTGCCGCACGACGCCGTGTTCGTGTGGGACCCAGTGGTTCCGTGCTCGCCACGGAAGGTCACCAACGCTACTGTCTTACGACCTACCCCTGTGCTGTGCCCCGTGACTTACACCGCTTTTGCAACTGTTTCCACCCTCTTAATCCCGTCGTCTGCTTCGCCCATCCCCCCACCCACGTCCGCTCTGGCCACCACCAGATTGTTCTCTGTGCTCAAGAGGCTGGGGTTTTGTTTGTCTCTTCTTTTCTTTGTTTCACGTCTTAAATTCCACATATGAGTGAAATCATATGGTAATCGTCGTTCTCTGTCTAACTTACTTCACTTATCATAAATATATAAAGAACTTCTATGAATCAACACCAGAAAAACAAATAATCTGATTAAAAACAGGCAAAGAACCTGAACAGACATTTTTCCAAAGAAGGCAAACGGCCGACAGACGCATGAAAAGAATCTCGAGTGCTGGTGAGGACGTGGAGAAAAGGGACCCGCGTGCACTGTTGGTGGGAACGCAGACTGGCACAGCCCTGTTGGAAACAGTACAGAGGCTCTTCAGAGAGGTACAAACAGAGCCACCGTGCGACCCGGCAGCCGCACCAGTAGGTGTTTACCCAAAGAAAATGAAAACACTAAAACGCTAATTTGAAAAGATGTGCCCTTAGGTTTATTACCACATTATTTACAACAGGCAAGATGTGGAAGCAGCCCACGTGTCCGTCCAGACAGGAGTGGAGAGGATGTGGTGTGTGCGCACGCACACACACACGGACACACACACACACACACACACACACACACATATACACACGTAGACACTCAGACACATGTACACACACATACACACACACATATGCACTCACACGTATATATACATACACACATATACACTCAGACACATGTACACATACATACACACATATACACACGGACACACATACACACATATACATACATACACATATACACTCACACATATATATACATACACACACATACACACACGTATATACTCAGACACACGGACACACACATACACACACATATACACACGTATATACTCAGACACATGTACATATACATACACACACAGAGATACACACACATACACACATACACATACACACTCACAAATATATATACATACACACACATATACACATGTATACACTCAGACACACGTACACATATACACACATATACATATATACATGGATACACATACTTACACACATACACACATAACTACACAAAAATACACACATACACATGCATACACACATATACACAGAGATACACACATATACACAGATACAAATATACACATATATACACATACGTATATGCACACACATACATATATGAACATACACACTGTACACATATGTACACATATACATACACATAATTACACACATATATGCACACACATACACACATACACAAATACAAATATATACAAACATACACACATGCACAAACCTAAACACACATGAACACACATAATTACACACACATACATATATACATACACACATATGCAAACATATACACATACACACTAACATACACACATGTGAACACACATACACGTGCACACACATGTATACATAAATGCACATACATACACACACACATATACTTGCTATTCTCAGCACAAAGTAAGGATCATTTTATCTTACCTTAGAAAATCATAATTAATTTTGCAAAAAATTAGAGCACTGTGAGCAGAGTACTTGAGAGATGCAGGGGTGCTTTTAGGGTTCCTAGCTGAGTCAAAGATCCCAGTGCACCTGCAGTCACCAGGGCCTCGAAGGGCTTTTTGTCTCCGTAGGCTTGAAAAGACTGTGTGTTGTGGTTCTACCCCCTTCTCGGGTCTCTGGGGACATCTTGTCCCTGCAGTAAGCCTGTGCGCCACATCAGCGGGGGGGGTGGGGAGAGGGGGGCTCAGGGCCGTGGGGTGGGTCTGTCAGTCTCGTCACGATGCCGCAGGCTCTGCCCAGAACGGAGGAGGAGGAGACAGGCCTTCCTCCCCTCAGCCGGCGGCAAGCCCTCAGGGGGTCTGGCAGGAGCAGGGAGCTCCATCCACCAGGCCATCCTCCCCCCACGTCAGGAGCCCAGGCGTCTAGGACTCGCACTGCACACCTTATAGTCTGCAAACCGCTTGCTACAATAAAGTCCACAATGTCACTCGGCCCGGAGCAGCCAACAGGCTTAGAGGAGGAGAAACGCGGCCTCGTGTCCTTAATTTACAAACTCTGTGCCACGTATGAGCGCCTCCTCTGTGCTGGGCGCTATGCGAGCCGGCGGGGCCCCGGGAGGCTCAGTCCCCCCCTCCCGGAAGACATGAGGGCATGCGCCATCTGCACACAGCCCACGTGAACACATGCGGTGGCCGTGTCCCGCAGACAGGTGTCTGGGACAGGCTCCCTAAGGAGCCGCATAGACGGCACAGAGCTGCCCCCGGGGAAAGGCTCCGTTCCAGCATCCCCGGGAACAGAGCTCTGCAGGGGACACGGCGGGTGGAGGTCACCGGGTGGATGCATAAAGAGATGTGACAGGCAGATGCCAGGACAGGAGGAACTCAGACCAATTCGTAGATGGAAAAGGGGCAGTTTAATGCCTTTGTTTAAAATTGCCGCCACCCTCGGTGTTTACCCCTCTCGGGATGCTATGACATGTCCCGTAAGGAAACTCATGGAATAAAAGAGCCCCAGTAATGACCCAGTCCTCAATAGGGGACCCGTTAGTGGGATCTTGACCTCCCTCCACACGGTAAAGCGCCAGCCCCCAAAGATGAAATCATCACTGAGCGGCAGCTCGTGAGAGCTGGGCACGTGCTCCCCGCCCCACAAACCGTGGGAATAATTACCTGAGAGTCAACAAACCCTCTAAAAACGTGGACCGTGAGTGAGAAAATTACAGCGTGTCTTAGAAAATAAAGGGCCCTTACTGGCCGGGGCTTAGAAAGCCAGTTAAAGCGAAAACTGTACCTTTTAAGAAGAAAATGCATCAGCCTCAATGTGGCTTGAAGCGCCTGCCCACGGGCCTGCCACTGTGCTATTCTGGAAACGTTTCTCCTCTCGACAAGAATAGCCTCTAACCTGGAGTCATTTCAAGACCTACTTGTTTTTCCCTAATAAGGAAAACTGTCTCCGAAAAATCAAAATGATTAAGTGGTCATGAGCGGTACTAAGCAGAATGTTACACGGTTTGCATACAGTGGTCTGTGTGTCTGGAGGGCTGGTTTTTATTTAAGGTATGAGCGGGGGGGGGGGGGGGGGGCTCTGTGTGACAGCCCGATAACCCAGCCGAGGGGACAGGCTGTCCAGCTGCGAGGACGCCTCCTCGCAACGTGTTCCCTGACACTCCCGAAGGTGCTGTGACGGCCGCACCAGCCAGTGAGACATCCGCGTGCTTCTCACCTGGACCCTCAGCCGCTTCCACGAGACAAACGACCATTCCCATCTTGAATCACGAACCCGGTCGAAACCACACACGCTCTAGTTAGAGGCAGTACAGTTCTGTATTATCAAATAAGGAAAAGGTAAGCGTCTTGGACCCTCAGAGCCAAAGTCAAACAATCTGCTTGACGTTTACGAGACAGCATTAAGACCAGCTGAACACAGCGAGGGCTCTCCGTGCACCAAGCGCCTGCTAGATTCACTGTTTCCTGTGAGGAACAGTCTCGTCCACCACGGAGGCAAGAGATCGCACCCGACGACGGAGGGAGAGAAGGCCCTCCGGTCCGAGAACATGAGGGCGCGTGCGATTGGGCAATTCACTGAGCTCCTTGTAAGGGTAAGACATCACGTATGCACAAGGCGCTTAACTGGGAATCTGCGTGGGTGTTTGCGGCTGCACCTCTATGCCCTCCCTCCCTCCCTCCCCCTCCCAAGACGCGGGAGCCTGATCCCAGAGACACAAAGCAGGCAGGCCACTCCCAGAGACAGACACCGTGCGATACAAACCGTGTCTCCCACAGGCTACTTGGACCTGTGTCAAAAGACACTGGTGGGAGCTGGGGGACAGCCCCCCACGCGGGCGTCTCAGGAGAAGCGAGGGCGACGGGCAGAGCTGTTCTCACGGAGGAAGCTGCTCCTCTCCTCCCTCTGTCTTAGGCACTTTGGTTCCCAGTGTTGGCTGGGTAATGGACGCGTCTCGGTGATGTGCCAGTCTTTTCTCTCTTTATTCATAAACAGGAAAACATCTTTACGTGTCAGAGTTTAAAACCCTCTTCCCTGATACTAGGACAAACAACGCAAGAACCGCATCTTCTAAGCGGAATTTTTACGGACTTTGTGTAAGGCCCAGATCAAACGTGTGCTCTGAGCTAAAGGACATTAGAGAAGGATTTTCACGGTCTCTGAGGCATTGGTGAAACACAATCCGGAGACACTTAAAAGAAGAAAAGAAGACCCAAATGAACTGGCTTTGAAGCACCACACGATGTCAGAGCTTCGTCTCTAAACTCCTTGATCTCATGACTTGCGCCCGGCCGCTGAGACCCCGCCGGCCGGCACGCGGCCCTCTCCCCTAATCCCACGCAAACTCCGGGGGAGACGCGGCCCGCACGAAAGGCTTCAGGTGTAACTGTCGAAGGAATCATTTTTGCTGTATCACGAACACTTACGTGCTCTTTGCTGAAAGACACCGCCTTTTCATGAATGTATTTTCAATAATTACAACGTTTAACTCACCGCTTCCGTTTAATTCGAAATGGTTCTCTGCAACTAAACGTACTTGGTACAGAGATCGAGCTCATGTTTTACGAAAACCTACACTTCAGCTCCTTGAACCGTTGATTCCATTCTAAAGGAATGTCAGAACATGACATCTGACTCACTACTTTCTTTTGGGTAAGCCAATTAAAGGGTCCTTTTGGTTTAGAAGTTCTGATTTTAGAGACGCCGTTCGCTTCTTGGAAAGGCCGGGTCTTAGGCTCGGCACTTCCGGCCTTGCCGGCCACAGGTGCTGACCTGGGCAGGTGCCCGTGTGAGCCCGTGTGAGCCCCGCCCCGCAGGTGCCCACTTGGGACAGAGCTGGAGAGATTCCTTCTCATCCTGAAGTTTCGAGAAAGCTCAGGTGCTGGGGGAGGCGTGCCCACCACGCCTCTGTGGTGCTTACCTTGCAGGGGACGGTCCTTGTACAAGTCCCTTGTTCGGGTCGGGTGAGCCCGGGCTGTGTTGTCACATTTTGGCTGCTCGTACCTGTGAGGGAACGGAAGGGAAAGCGGGTTCAGACTCAGAAGGCGGTGCTCTCCTCTGTTTCCCAGGCAGTTGTGCGACGGCCCTCGTCCTTGGACCACAGAGCATCTGTGGTGTCCACTTCTCAGGACTGAGGACGTTCCGTGACCTCTGTGACAATTTACTGAAGTTTAGTTTTCACAGTCGGGAGGAAGGAACACATTGCACAAGACTCCACCTCTCCGTCTGGTTTCTGGGACAAATCTTACACGGCGGCTGCCGAACACCAACCCCATCTCTTCCAGGATTTGTTACGGTTCAGAGGGGGAGGGGCCGGGGGCAGGTGAGGGCAGTGGCTGTGGCCCCAGGAGAGAATGCAAACCCTCAGAAAGAACCTCCGAATTTTTTATTTATATCTGAGAGACCAACTAAATCTTAATCCGATTTATGAAGCTACTAAAGGTTGTCCCTGTGTTAAGAAAGGAAGGAAAAAGGAAGGAAAGAAGAGAAGGAAAGGGATGGAAGGAAGGAAGGAAGGAAGGAAGGAAGGAAGGAAGGAAGGAGAGACAGAGGAAGGAAGGAAGGAAGGAGGCAGGGAGGGAGGGAGGAAGGGAAGGAGGAAGGGAGGGAGGAAGGAAGGAAGGAAGGGAGGGAGGGAGGGAGGGAGGAAGGAAGGAAG